>NC_056735.1:858303482-858470982 GCF_019279795.1 Protopterus annectens | reverse complement strand
TTATTAATCTTTTTAAATATAGTTCCTGCATTTCCAAGAAGCAACAAATATTTTGAAAAAGATTTAATCAAAGTTATTCTCTGTGTGCAAAGAAATGTTTTGTTTCATAACTAGTCAAAATATATGGAGCTTTAATGGCAAGTTGTGATTCAACTTGTTTCTCTTTCTGAAAAGGAGAAGTAAGGTCAGTAATTTGATATTTTTCTTTATCTTTTTTTTTTCTTCTCCTTTTCTTCTTTTCTTTGTTTAAACAATGACATTCTATTTAGATTATGTAGTGGGTAAAGGGTGGGGGAGGGCAGGGAGAGAAGAGTAATGAAAATATGATTAATAGAATAATAACATATTTATTCCTTGTAAAAAGTTTATATGTTCTTCAAATGCTATTCCTAATTATACTTTCTTGATTACACTGCTTATGCCTGTTTGTAAATAATCTGTCATGCTTTAACTAATAATAATTAGAACTAAATAATAGTAAATAATATGTTTTATTTTTAACTCTATTAATATAAACAGTAAGTAATATTCCATTGTATATACTTCTTATAGCTTTCTCTTACATTTTTTTATTTCTGCCTTACACCCTTTTACTTTCTACTCTCTTTTCTTTTCTTTATTAATATATAGAAATGCTTTTGATCATATAGACACAGTAAATAATAAGATTTGCATAAAAATTGAGTTGGGACAAAAATATTGAGTTTTATTACTTAATAATTTTGGGCTTAATTTCACTTACATAGAGGCTGTAATAACCTGTAAAATACACTGTGAAGGTTTTGTCATGTTTAGATGCATTTACACTGCTAAATGAATGTTTGTCACTAGTTTTTAATAAGTTTCCCACCAAAATGTTAAGAGAGACAATCTGGGATGTGGGCTGTCTCATGCACAGTGTCCATGAGCTACTTCAAAAGCTTCAACTCTCAGAATTCTCACAGAGAAGCTGAAAGCAGCTAGTCTCACCTTTGACCTAGATATCACACTGACACATCACAGATTCAGGAATGACACCCTACCAAGAAATAGAAATGATACAAATGCGACTATGTGAAGGAAAATGAACTCTTTAACATCTAAATGTGAGTTATTTTATATAATTACTTAAATATCTATGTTATAATTCATAAAATATGTCAGTTATAATAAGTTTAAATGATACAGTTTCTTGTAGTAAGTAAATGTCTTATTTTAGAAGGCATAGAAAATGAAACATTTATTCAAGTGTTTTTGAAAATCTACTTAACAGCAGCTTAATAATCTGTGTTAAAACTTATGTTCCAAACATATACATTACTATAACTCATTTAATTCATCTGATTGACAAGCATAAATAATTTTATAACTCTATACTGGAAGAAATTGTCATGTGATATATTTTAAAGCAGTAGTATAGCATGGTTGTAAAATCTGGTTACTAAAATGTGTTTGCTGTGCATTATTTTGTATAAAGCAGACAGATTTATTGTAGGGACAGCAAGTAAGATGGTGCTCAGTAAGGACACAACTCAGTGAGATCAGATATATATATATATATATATATATATATATATATATATATGTGTGTGTGTGTGTGTGTGTGTGTGTGTGTGTGTGTGTGTGTGTGTGTGTGTGTGTGTGTGTGTGTGTGTGTGTGTGTGTGTGTGTGTGTGTGTGTGTGTGTGTGTGTGTGTGTGTGTGTGTATGCATATGTATGTATATATATATATATATATATATATATATATATATATATGTGTGTGTGTGTGTGTGTGTGTGTGTGTGTGTGTGTGTATATATATATATATATATATATATATATATATATATATATGTGTGTGTATGTGTGTGTGTGTGTGTGTGTGTGTGTGTGTATGTGTGTATATATATATATGTGTGTGTGTGTGTGTGTGTGTGTGTGTGTGTGTGTATATATATATATATATATATATATATATATATGTGTGTGTGTGTGTGTGTGTGTGTGTGTGTGTGTGTATGTATATATGTATATAAGTGTTTCTGAGAATTTGCATAACTATACAGTATGATTTATAACAATTTCTATGAATACAATATTTTATTCTATTGACAATAATGAGTTTGAGTAAATGCTCATATACAAGCAATTCAAGGTTTTTTTGGAAGCTGTTAATTGCATTTACATGACAGAAAATAGATGCATCTTAATATATGTAATGTCTGAATCATATTAGCCAAAGTTTTTGATTTAAATGAATGTTAGAACTTATTTTTCTCTCCTCTTGATTTCTAACATCAAGATTATTTGAATGCTATTTGAATACAAGTGTTTTATATTACATGGATGTATATAGTAGTATGAACAGTTAAAAAAAAAAAAAAAAAGGTTTATTTTAGTTTATATGATGCTGTTTTACCAAATGTGTAGTCTTGTCTTGCTAGATAATTGAATTGAAAACTGTTAACCTCAGTTAAATATAACTAGTATTAAATTGATAAGGTGGTAGCTGAGGTACTGCTGCTTAGGGTAGGGGGTTAACTTGAGTGGTAAATACTACTCTAAGTTGGAGTTTATAACTCCAGGCTGGATGCAAGGTTTAATCCTTACATTATTTTCACTTGTTCATTGTTATTTGTATATAGTTTTGACATCCACAATATATTTTGTACATTCATTGTCACTACAAACAAAATTGAATCCTATACGAAATCCCATAAGAGATTCAATAAATACAGCTATATTTAAAGGTACACCTAAAGGAGGAGATGTAGCATCACTTATCTTGTTATTTGTTATTTTGATCATAAGATTCTTAAGTTTTAAAAATGCCAAATGACATCTTTAAAAGGAATTTCTTTAAACATTAATGGATTGAATAATCCATGTAAAAGGGCAAGCCTTATAAGATACATTAATTTACATAAGGCCAACTTAGTCTTCCTGCAAGAAACCCATCTCTTGAAAAAAGATATTGATAAACTAGCCACAAACAAATATACAGTATTGGTTAGTTCAGAGCACACTCAGAAAAAAAGAGGAGTGGCTATTTTATGGAATAAAAGTATGCCCATTCCTAAAACCATTAAGTCTTATCAGGATGACAAAGGAATGTTTTGTATGGTTACAATACAAATTAATGGGAAGACTTACACTTTAATTAATGTATATTGGATACCTGGAATTGGTATTAATACAGTGAAACATCATCTTGATAAGATCATATCATTCTCTATAGGAGATATTATTTTAGCTGGTGACTTTAATTGTATACTACATGAAAGTGATACTACCACTATAGGAAAAGAAGAATTACATCTAATGCAAAACATTTAAATGATTTTGCTAATTCTTATCATTTGAATGATATTAATAATCAGATAGATTCAAAATCATTACCATACACCTTTTTTCTAACAGATACAAAACTTATTCAAAAATAGATAGGGTCTTTATTTCTAACCAGATGGTAACAGATTTAATTAATTCCAAAATCATTTCATGTCCTATATCTGATCATAATTCAATTGTTTTTGAATTCATGATAAAAAATACTCATAATGTTCAGATCAAAAGGATACCAGCATACTTAACTCAACTAAAAGACTATAAAGAATATATACTTTCAGAAGTAAAACATTTTTAGACATAAATAATACTCCTGAAGTCTCCATTGTTTATGTTTGGGATGCCTTAAAATCATATCTATATGGACAAAGTATCAGATGGTATAATAATAAAAGGAAATCTTGGGATAAGGAATTGTTAGATATTCAAAGTAAATTAGACTCTTATAAACATAATAATAAAGAAAATATTATGGACAAGAAAGTTATTGAAGAAATAAACAAACTAAATGAGAAATACAAAGAAATTTTAACTCATAAAGTTAAAATAACTTTAGAGAATACAAGTTTTTGTCTTATTCAATAAGCCCCAAATACTTACATAGACTTAAAAATAAAACAAAAAGGTTGAATAAACAAAACCATATCAAAGAAATCTTTTCTCTAAGGAAAAGAAGAATGTTTCTAGTATACCAGAAATACTAGATGAATTTAGAAATCACTTTCACAAAATTAACCATAATAACATTAACATGGAACCTAAAGATAAAATAAAGGAGTTTATAACCACAAACATGAACAAAAGCTTAATAAACAACAGATTAAACTATTGGACAAAAGTATTTCATATACAGAGGTTATTACACAAATAAATAAGCTTAAATCAAACAAAGCACCGGGTAATGATGGTATTATACCAGAGATATATAAAATCCTTTCTAAAAGTACATATTCATTAATACATAAGGTTTTATTTTGGCCCAAACTGAGTTAATAACCCCCATCTTGGCAATATACATTTATTTCGCCAATTTTAAAACCTAATAAAGATCCAACTAGATGTTCTTCATATCGGCCCATCTCATTACTTAATGTTGATTATAAAATGTTTATGAGTATCTTTGCTGATAGATTGAAGACAATCATTCCCAGCATTATAGATATAGATCAGACAGGCTTCATTGTAAATAGAAATACTTTTGATAATATAAGAAGAACTTTAACATTAATAGACTTTGCAAATAGGAAAAAGAAAGATTTAACACTTATTAGTCTTGATATAAGTTCAGCATTTGATTCAGTAAGTTGGGACTATCTGTTTACCTTAATGAAGTGCACAAACATCTCAGATGCATTTGTAAATCTAAATGAGCATTTATACAAAGGAACGTTGGCTTATATTAAGGTAGGAACATATGTTTCACAAAAAATACCCATTCTTAAAGGTACAAAACAAGGATGTCCACTTTCTCCACTATTATTCACTTTAGTAATGGAGCCTTGGGCTAATTTGATCAGAAACAGTACTGACATAGAGGGTTTTGAAATAGATGAAAATACAACATCCAAAATTCAACTTTTTGCAGATGATGTTCTAATTACATCAGCAGGATCTAATTCTTCTATGCAGTCTCTATTTGATAACATGATGAATTTTAAAAGTATTTCTGGTTTAATATTCAATGAAGAAAAACTAAAATACTACCTATATATACACGAAAAAATATTCTCATTAGTGATTTTACTAAATATGTACCCAATTCAGGTCAGATAACTTATTTAGGTATAATACTATCTAAAGATATTAAATCTATTATATATAATAATTATAATACCTGTTTTCTTAATATACAAAATCTTTTTAATACCTGGAATAATATGTTTTTACTATGGAGGAGAGACTTACAATTATTAAAATGATAATATTCCCCAAGATTTTATACTTAATATAATCAATAATACTTCCACCTACAAAAATAATTATCAAGAAACTGAATACACTAATGTTAAATTTCCTATGGGCACCTAATAGACCTAGGATTGCATTAAAGAAACATACTAATAGCTGGTCTCAACGGGGTATTTCTTTTCCAGACTTTAATTTATATACTATCTCTTCTATTGTAAAAGTTATTACTTTATTAATAGATCAGTCATATGTCAAAATGGAAAGATTATTGGGAGCTAATTAGTATGCACTTCATGAAAATCTCCTTAACACATAAAAATATGATTGTAAATAACTCCATGTTATGGTTACTAAAGGAATTTTGTACTTCACCTATTACACCTAAACATATGGTTTGTTACCCATTAAATATTATTATTAGTTATCGTAACTTTATATTCATGCACCCTAAGTATAGGGAATGGAATTTTATTGTATTCCTATAATGTATACTCAGGGTATGCTTTTGTCATCTACTTCTGAAGGAACTCATTTAGCTATAGATAATGATCTAAAGTACTGGTATCAGTTGATATCTGATAATAAAGTTAAAAATCTAGATTTCTTAAAACAAGAATTTGATCTAAGAGAAACTTGCTGGTTAGAGGTTCAGACCTTTAGACAACATCTCATTAATAAAATAGATCTAATGTCTATAACAGTTAAAGAATCTATTCCAACACTGATTGATTACTTGATATTAAATTTACAACATAAAGTTTCTGATAAAGGTAAACTTTCATACATACATAAAATTTTCAGACAAGAAACTTTTTACAGTGTAGATTCATACTGGAATTATTTCACTTCTATTAATGGGGACCCACCAAATCAACAAGATAAACAATATATATTGGAATCTGCTTATAGAACTATGTCTTCCATTGTCTGGAGACTTTATACATGGAAATTTTTACATAGATCTTTTATACACCTTTGATGATGAATAAATAAAATAAATAATAAAGATAATCTATGTAAGAGATGTAATGTAGAAATTAATGCTGACTGGGCTCATATGTTTTATGACTGTATAAAATTGAAAGAATACTGGAAGTCAATTAATGAATTTTGCAGGCTCTTTTTACAGATAATTTCATTATTTCTAAATCTCTTATATTATTCAACACACCTGTACCTCAAAGTGTTAAAAGGTTAAGCTTCCCTTGTTATGGTCTATTCTAGCAGTGGCTAGGAAAATAATAACTAGAAATTGGATTTCAGATACACCTCCTTCGTTTAATGAATTTAAAAATGTTATGAATATAGTGTGCCATATGGAAATAAACACAATTAGGACAAGAACAAATAGAAAAACATCTTATTATATTGTATGGGATAATTTACAAAATTTGTTAAAAAAATTTTAATTTCAATAGCATGGTATTTTAGTTTAATTAATTGATCTGATTGTAGTGGATGTCTTTGTAAATACTTTAGTTGTTTTGTTGAATATTATAATAATACCTATTTTTAATTACTTGTATAAAATTGTTATGATATTTCTCTTATATGTTAAAACAATAAACCTGTTTTGAAAAAAAAAAAGAGGTGTCATCTTTGTGCAGTGAAGCAGCATAAGCCTGTTTCCACAGCATAGGAATTAGCTTGTCTGAGATGCTTCTCTTTACATCAGTTGTCAGAAGAATGGCTAAGGAATAAGAGATCATATTACAAATCTAGATTGTAGTTCATTGTTACCGTAACAACTACCAGTTACCACCCAACTAGAATGTTTTAGATTTTAAGACGTCCTATTTAGTCAGAACTGGAATTTTGTTGTCTTTGTTGACTCATAAGCATTGTTTTGTTAAAAAGCAAGGAAACATGGCCATGTTGTTTCAAAGTAATCTTTGAACATATTTAATATTACTTCATCCATAAGATCAGGTAGGGGAGAGTTGATTTACTTATTAACCCAGAATAAGTAAATGTACTCTTTTACCTGGTTGTGTGTACGATTACCACAAAGAGTAGTTTTCCATTATAGGGTACTGAATCCATGGCCTGTCATGAGTGAACATTTTACTTTATAACTCAGTTGGCATCCATGGGATATTTGTCTTTCTTCCTCTATAATATTGAATAAAAACTATACAATTTAATAATTTCAGTATAATATTAATAAACAGAGTTAATGGGCCACTTCATTTTGGAAAGTCAATTAAAAAGATCACCTCATAAATACTATGGGCCAACTAATCATTTCTGAATCTAGTTTTTTAATGTAGTTATGTCATTTTTAGATTTTAGTGTGATTCATGGACAACAGAAAAGAGGTGTTAGAAAGGAGTATACTAGCAAACTAGATGTGGCTTGTACAGTTGGATAAGATGATGTAATTCAATCCTGGGAACTTCTTCTGTCTATATTTCTATCCACCCTAATACTGAAAGAGATTAGTTTGTTAGTCTGTGCAAATTAATCAGATCATATCATGGACATTTTGGGACCCTTGCAGTATAGATAATCTGTAATATTTGGTTCTACATAAGAGCTGTCAGATATCCATGTTAGGGTAGTGCGGTAGTTAATGCAGAGGATTAAGGCACTGAGCGGTTATAAGGTGGTTCCTGTAGTCCGAGCCATTATAAGGTGGTTCCTGCAGTCCAAGGTATGATCTCATTACTTGGTATTTGCCTGCTATGTGGCTGTGAGACAGTGTTCTGGGGTGTGGTGATGTGGACATTGGGAGATGCTCCTCAGTGGTTCCCAGTTCACAACCCTAGTAACTACCTATGCTCAGTAAGCTGTAGTGGTTGCCTTGGTGGAATGTATATTGCCAATTATTGTTAGATGTTTATAGTCATTTACCTATAGATTCAAGACAAGTGATTTCCTGTATTAAAAGTGTGCTTTGGACACATAGATATTGGTACTGCCTGCGATACTCTGTTCCCTGTTGTGTATGGTCCTGCCTGAGTAATGAGGTAGGCATTTATGAAAACATCCATAGTAGAATTTTAATGTTTTAGCCATGCCTCAGTGAATACAACCACATCTGGTTGAGAGAGATCAGGAATGACTCAGGCTGGTATTTTCCAGCTGGTAATGCAGATTTCCACAGTACATAGTTATTTGATGCATCTGGTTCAGTCAGATGCTTAAGTATATAATCCTTACTTAGTTAGAACAATGGCCATGGCAGGGTCCTAAGATCTACGGAATATATTTCATACAGTTATTGCTGGCAACTTACTAACAATTCAGAAAAGGACCTGTGGAATGACAGGATGAGAAAAAAGTTTAGGTCAATCCTATTCAGTGTCATATAAGAACAACAATGTATTTGTTAGAACTAATAAAATAATAGAATAATACAACAGAAATGCAATGTGGCATCTCAGTCCGGGAGCATGACTACTTGTTTGTTTCTTTGTTTGCTGTGAGAATAGCTGTATGCTAAATGCAGGGAAATTAATAAATATTTTCAATAAGGTATATTGCTTGTGTTATACCATTAGAATAGAAAGACACTGATCCATGATCTTATCCCAGTCTGGAGTGTTCAAGAGAGCACTGTTACTACACCACAAAGAGCTGGAAATTGATCTGATCTTTCATCTGTTGCCATACCTCTACAGGACAAAGAATATCTATAGAATTATTTAATTAACTTCTAACTGGCTGACCCTGTGATTAGCAAGCTTGTAAAATATGCATGACTGCACCCTTGTCCTGTACTAGATGGTCAGCCTTGACAACTGGGGGCTTCAATAGTGTACACCAATATGACACTATTTGTAAGGACAAGAGTTCAAGTCATTCATTACTACTCATATATATATATATATATATATATATATATATATATATATATACAGTTACATGCCAAGTGCAAACAAAAAAATGTTTTTAAATATATTGGTTCTGTGCTATACTTGCTTGTATGTTTTTCAAAGTATTTTGCTGCTTGTGTGCATGCATGAATGTACATTTAGGGTTAGTAAAAAAGGAAAACCTATCCATGTTGAAAAAATCCATTATATAGTAAAGGTTTTTAACTGATTTTTGTAATATGGTATTCCTTGATCTACACTTTGAATTTACACATGGAAAGATAGGCTAATCCAGTTTGTTATAGTAACCACACTTACCTTTTTGACAATATAGTCAAAAACTTGCACCGTACGTGTTATTTGAACAGCAAAAATAAAAAAACAAAAGAAAAAAAAATGTAGCACAAAAATGATATTTTGCATTCTGATGTGTGAAAACAATGTCATACAGTCCCGTACTTGTGTGTGTGTGTGTGTGTGTGTGTGTGTGTGTGTGTGTGTGTGTGTGTGTGTTTATGCACGTGCTTGATATGTACATATAAATAGCTAGTTAGCTAGCTAAATGCATGCACATAAGCATATAGACACACTAACACAAACATATATATATATATATATATATATATATATATATATATATATATATATATATATATATATATATAGTAGGTACATGCCAAATTACTGAAAAGCAATATAATGAAAGTTATAATACTGAATATACAATGCTGAAATGTTAAAATGTTGAAAGCAAAATACAGACTTCCCTACATGTGTAGAGAGTTGCAATTGTCCTCCCTGTAGGACCCATCACAGTGCTCCTTTCTGAGTTTGTACTGTTTGTTGACTGTTCTGGCACAGTGTACACATGCACTATGTGTATGTTGTTAGTAGGTATTTTGAGTTTAACATTGTAAAGTTTCAACATATTGACATTTTAGGAATTTGATTTGGTAATATGACTTTCACTATACTACTATTCATTTAAGCTGTTGTCACATACCTAATGTTTAAAAAAAATCTTTATCTATATCTATATATGTATATATCAAATTAAAGTTGTTTGTACATGTATGTATTTGTGCATGCATGCATGTGTATGTGCATAAGTTTGTGTAAGTTTATGCTTGTGTGCATATGTGTATGAGTGCATGCATGCATATGAGTGTGCATGTGTGTGTGTATAAGTGTGTGCATGTGTGTGTATGTGTGCATGTGCGCACATGTGAATGTGTGTGTGTGTGTGTGTGTGTGTGTGTGTGTGTGTGTGTGTGTGTGTGTATGTATGAGAGAGAGAGAGAGAGAGGGAGAGAGAGAGAAAGCAGCCTTATTATTCACTAGTCAGTCTTGTCTGCTTTGGTTGACATATATTGAAGATTATTGTATCTGTAATTGTGTAAATATCTTTAGAAAGCATAAAATAGAAACCGTATCTGGGCACTGATTTAATGGAACTCCGTTAATAAGAAATTATGCAGCCACATTGTTCCTAGTGGAATTAACTGTTTAAAAACTGGTACATAAGTTTTCATTGTTTAACGGGCTCATTGAAGATTTAAATGCATTTGATGAAGCTGCGGAGCATTTAAAATCAAACACGGTGACTAATGTGAATGTATGAAAATGTAATTATATTCTTAGTGTTGCAAAATCCAGAGCCATTTAAAAGCACGTTGACACAAATAAACTGGAATACTGGGGACATTCTGGGGAAACTGTAGCTTCATCAAAAAGATACTTTCCATGCTAAACACATAAGAAATGTCATATTGGCAAACAGAGTTTAGTTAAATTCTGAAAGGGTATTCTTACAACTCTTACTGAAGCAAGTAATTAAAGAATAGTCAATTATAGACAGTTAATGCAGTTTTCTGTAAGTGATCACTGCCTACGGACAATATGAAATATAATAATATAATATAATATAATATAATATAATATAATATAATATAATATAACATTATTTACTTAAATGTTTTGAGCACCTCCTGAATCTGCTTCAGACTTTTCTGCTTTCTCTATTACAGTGTTTTTTGTTTGTTTGTTTGTTTTATGAGACAGTGTAGTAGAATAAAAGTAAAGAACTAGGTGTGTAATTAAAGTAAATGTTTTGTTATTTTACATGAGACATCCTAACACTGACTTTATTCCACGTTCTTATTTTTTTAATAATTAGAACCCACAGCATTGATGTACACCTAAACTCAACCCTTTGATTTTTCTATTATTTTTCCCCTAATTTTTGAAGTAGCAGACGCCCAGAGATGTGAGATCAGATTTTAAACCTGGCAAATAAAAGCAGCATTTAATTCCCAAGCTCTGATATTGAAGCAACACCCATGACTGCAAAGCAGAGGACATTTTGTGTGCTTGATGTGTGTGGTAATACTGATAGTTAATAAATAGCACATACATATTTAAGCCATGCATGCAAATCACTGGGCTTCACAGAGGCCTGCAGCTGCTGGGGTGCTTGAAAACACCCGCAATACTGCTCTTACATTTGCATTCTGGGAGAAGAGAGAAATGACTGCTAGAAGTATCTGCAAATAGAAAACATCTTTATGGTATGAGGGCTTATTGTAAAGGGGAACTGTGTTCTGTGCAGCTGAATAAACATCACTGATGGGATACTGGCACAGAAAAAAATAAATGCCCAGTAGCTGCCAGAGTAAACGTGATGGAACTGTGACAGGAAATGTGACCTAATGTTATTAAACAATTAATTGGGAGATGTCTATTGGAGAAAGACGAGTCTTGTGCCTTATTTCCATGAAAATACTACTTTGAAAACACAATAGATTTAATTATTTGTGTCTGTTATGTGAAAAGTATTTCTCACACCGAGACCCTAAATCTTTACATTGCTGGAAGAGACTGTGATAATATATGCTGTCACCAAAACAGAATTGCATTAATTTTTCATATGCTAAGTTTAATCATATTAATCTTCTATTTTTTAATATATATATATATATATATATATATATATATATATATATATATATTACACAACCTGTGCTTATGTGGCTGATACTGGCAGCATATGGTAAAACATGTAATATGGAACTGTGAAAAATGGGGTTTAAATACCCCCACAGAAAGATAATGTCTGGTGGCTTGAGTTTCTTTCTTCATTGTCTTCAATTACGATTCTCATATAAAAGTTGTATGGTGCAAAGAATGACATTATACAGTTCAAATCAGATATGGTGCAGCATACAAGCACTGTTGCTTCACAGAGCTTGATTCTCTGGTTCAGTTCTGACCTGGGGTGACTTTTTGGGAATCTGCATGTTATCCCAGAGTCCATATGAGTTATTGCTAGGGTTTACGCTTTCCTTACATTTCCAAAAGACATGATAACACATGACTTGATCCTTTCAATTATCAACAGATCTGCATGACATGAATCTGTGTGTGTGTGTGTGTGTGTGTGTGTGTGTGTGTGTGTGTGTGTGTGTGTGTGTGTGTGTGTGTGCACCCTACAGCGGGATGGAGTGTTGTTTTGGATGCTTACTTTGAAAGGTTGTGGCCTACTCAACAAACTTGAATTGTATAAAGTGGGTATCAGAAAATGAATGAATGAACCAATCAATCAATGTGCAAGTCAACACATTTATA
The DNA here is from genome assembly GCF_019279795.1 of Protopterus annectens. Classification (NCBI taxonomy): domain Eukaryota; kingdom Metazoa; phylum Chordata; order Ceratodontiformes; family Protopteridae; genus Protopterus; species Protopterus annectens. The sequence goes on along the minus strand of NC_056735.1, from coordinate 858,458,322 downwards.
AATAGATGCCTTATTGAAAGCATATTGAATGGGAGTTGACTGGGACTATATCCTTAATTAAGTACAACTGCTCACAATTGTTTTTTTTATTTTTTTTTCCATTGGTGGCTGATGACCTTAAAGCAAGTTGGAGGGAGGAGGTTGCAAGAAGCAGGTTAATGGGTGAGGCTACATGAAATGGGGTGAGGCTGTATTACAGTAGGTTAATCCCCTTACTTATGATCAAATAACAACTGTGGTCATTAATTTTCATCCGCAGACTGCCTCAGTATATACCCACTCATAATAATCACTTTACTGACTAAATATATCTCATATGTCTACAGTCAACAGGGATGGTCTTAAGTGAAAGAAACCATAGACAAAGGACTCCATGTGCTCCCTCCTGCACACTAGTCCTTTCAGCACTTTCCTGTGTAACTCGTCTGTTTTCCCCTCATTCTGATTCCATACTATTCAGATAGGTTACTTCTTTCTTGAGTTTTCACATGTTGTCTTAGTTTTTTAACCCCCTCCATGCATTTAACATACCCTAACTGGCCAAGATTCTACTACAATAAGTCTAGAGGATGCAACTGAATTAAGCTGGGGTTCTGGGGACTGCTTTTCACCCAGAAATGATAGAGTTATAAATGTTTTGAGGTGCATCTTAAGCTTTTTTTTACAACATTTTGATGTAATGATGGCAAGAACAAAATGTCTTGAATAAGGAGAAACATTCAGTCTTATTTTTTTTCAAGGAAATAAATGTGTTTAAAATGTAGTGTTTAAAGGTAACAAAACATTAGATCTCCATTAAACTGAGAAGACAAATGCAATCCTTCCTGGAAAGAGAGCCTGCCTTCCTGTGGCTCCAAAGAGACCGATAATTACATTCTGTGTACCCTTCTAGTGTTAGCATAGAATAAAAATAAAGGTATGAATGGCCAGTGTGCATATATTATGCAGCTGATGTCTGGGAGAAGAAATCAAAGCACATGGATAAAACCCCTGCAGAGACATTAAGGAAATTCATACTCCAAACTGAAAGAATAATAATAAAAAATTCAACCAGGGAACAAAGTGCTGTTAAATTATGATACTGCTTATTTCAGCACTGCACAAATATTCAGTTGCTATCACATTAATCCTGCCTGGACTGGCACAAACTGCCACTTGAGTACAATGCTGAGGTTTGACTGTGATGGAAGATGAAAAAAGTATGGCAAGCTTAATACTTCTAAATATACTGCAGACCGTCTCCCACACACATCCAGTCATTTTTAACACAGTCAATCCTCATATTCAATTGCAGCCACTTTAGCAAATGTGCACATATCCAGTAACATAGCTAGGGTAGGATAAAGGGGGCAGCTGCTTCAGACACAAAGTGTTTGGGGGTACAATTAGCCAATCCGATTGCTCTTTAATGCATACCAGCTTTTAAAAGCTGGTATTGGATTTGCAGTCAAACCTGAATGCTCTCTGTGTGAGGTCTAAACTTTATCAACTGCTTTTCTACAGTGTAAAAGTAAAAAAAATATATATTTTTGTTTTAGCTGAAACCTGAATGCTGTAGTGCTGCACTTGGGGTATAAACTGTAGCAACTGATTGCTACATTTTTAGCTAGCAGCTTTCTGCATTTCAAAGAGAACCATTTTTTAACTTAAAAAAAGACTTATTTTTTAACTAAAACTAGATAACCATAACCTTCATGCAGTGTATAAACTTTTTTTTATTTTTTAACTGAAATGAGAGGAAGGAGAGTCAGGTTAAGGCAATGAAACAGGACCTGATTGGCTAGGGTAGGATGTAGAGGGGACATGTTGTATATCTGGCTACCTGGTTGGTGTGCCAGGAGAAGTAGTGGACATTTATTTATTTACACACACACACACACACACACACACACACACACACACACACACACACACACACACACACACACACACACGCACAGTCACACACACACACACACACACACACACACACATGCATACACACACACACACACACACACACACACACACACACACACACACACACACACACACACACACCAAAACATGATGCAAAATCAGGGACAGATCAAAACTTATATGCCCCCATACATATGATGTGCATATGGGGAGAGTTGCAAACATATATAATCCAAATAACCTTCCCCTGCGCGGAAACTGTTGCACGGCTGAAATGAACATGAACAAAAAAAAAAAAGCCAGCAGCTGTGGGCTGTGAAAACTAATTTAATTAGTAAGACATTTGATAAAACTTCAAATGAAAACAACAGACCGATTTCGGCTTGGATTTTACCTAGCCTTCATCAGTGTGAATTCATATTAAACAATTGAAGTCATTTATATGGTAGAATTGATTAAACACAAAAAATGATTGGTGAGCTCATAAATATGTATATAAACATTCATAAATATTCATTAAGTCCAGGCTGAAAAAGTGAACCCAGTTTTACTATCCATTTTTTCTCTTTTGTATTAAGTTTGCTGTGCCATCCTGATTTATGTGTTCTGTCACCTATTATTTTGTCCATGACAGTAAAATGAAATTTGACTGTGCTATGTTTTAGAGTGTGTTTATATAATGCATTACTAGCTCTTTTACATTTGATGTCACTTAAATGTTCAGAGATGCGCAACCTGAAAGGTCTAGAGGTTTGGCCAATGTAAAAAGCATGACAATTGCAAGAAGCCATATAAATAATCCAATCAGTATTACAATTAGCAAAAAGCTTAATATTATATACATTGCTGCTATTATTGCTGGAAAATTGTTTAGTTCTAAGTACATATTTGCAATTACTGCAATGTCCACATGGCATACTGCCTATGAGCTTATCACCCAATATTGTAGTTTGGGCCATCTGTAGTTGTTTAGATTCAGAATGATGCTTATAATGATTGAAAAAGGCCCCCAAATTCTTCCCTTTCATGAAAGAAAATAAACATGACTGAGGTATATAATTAGACAAAGCAGAATCCGCTGAAAGAATATTCCAATGACATTTTATGATGTAAATGAATTTGTTAGTATTCCTCCCATAAGTGGTAGTAAATCACAAAGTATTATGTTTGTGTGAGAGTTTATTTTTGTGTGAGAGTTTATTTTCCATTTGATTTTTGTATCTTAGAAGCTCATCTCTAGGCAGGTGTGATGCAGAATTCTTAGCTGTGGTGACATAACCCATACTGTAACCTCTTGCCCTAAATCTGTCAGTCAAATCATGACTAAAAGTTTGAAAAGTGTTGTCTTCTGAACAAATGCATCTCATTCTGATAAACTGCGATTTTGGAATGTTTCTGGCTATGTTTTGGATGAAAGCTGGATGCGTGGAGTAAAGTATTGTATTCTGGATATTTCCTGAATACTTGAGTACTGAGTGTATTATCTACATTTCTGGTTACCATGACATCTAAATAGGTAATCTTATGTTGATCAAAATTAACTGTAAAACGTAATCCCCATTTGTTGTCATTGAGGTATTGAACAAATTTATGCAAGTATTCAGTATCCGACCTCCAAACCATCCAGCAATCATCCAAATATCTACGTCAAATGTCGATCTTTGGCAAATAAAGATTGTGTATCATCATATATAATGTGATCCTCAATATATGCCATATATAAATCTGCATAAATAGGGGCAAAAGACGCCCCCATAGCAGTACCCCTAATTTGTAGATAACAATCTTTATCATAAAAAAACACATTTTTGGTAAGAACATGTTCGGTCAGACAAATCAAGAAGGTGTTAAAGCCAGGTTTATATATGTTAGATTTATAAAGCCAGTATTCAATGGCATCTAACCCTGCCCAGTGTGGTATGTTCGTATATAGTGAGCTTACATCCAAACTGCATAACCACCAATCATCTTCAATCTGCATATCATTAATAATACCCAAAAATTGTGTAGTATCCTGTATTCTAGATCTTACCCATTTAAGTAGAGGTTTCAAATATTTAGTCAGGTATTCAGAAGGTGGCTCAGTCAAAGACCCATTTCCAGCTGCAATTGGTCTACCTGGTGGATGTAAAAGATCCTTATGGATTTTGGGTAGAAAATAGATGCATTGACTAATAGGATCAGTAATAGTCAAATGTTTCAAAGTATCAGATGTTATAATACCATTTTCCAATGCTGACTTCAAAAATGTGTCAATTTGTTGTTTGAACATGGATGTAGGATCTATTGGCATCTTTGTATAATATGTGGCATCATCCAGTTGTTTATGAGCCTCTATATCATAATCAATCCAGTTCATAACAACAACTGCCCCTCCTTTATCAGCAGAAATAATTACCAATTCTTTGTTATGAGTAAGTTCTGCTAAACTGGATAACTCTGATTTAGACATATTATTCAACATTGGTGGAATCATGTTAGAAGTGAAATGCAGATCTTTGAGAACACTGTGTTGGAATAAACTTACACTTGGATGCATAGGTGGTGAAAAAGTAGATGGATGATATCTAAAATTATCAGTCATATGATCATATCCATTGTGATCCTGAAAATGTAATTTAAGATTAATCAATCTACAAAATGCTACTATATCTTGTGCAAAACTATCCTCAGACACAAAAAAAACGTGAATAAAAGAAAGGCCTTTATTTAACAGAGTAATATGTTGTTCAGATAAAACTGTATCAGAGATGTTAAGTACATTGTTGTTACCATGTGTATTTACTTGTTGGTCAACATTTCCATAAGGTTCTGTAAGCTTGTGACTTTTTCTGTGTTTCCTGCCTCCCCTCTTGTAAGGCCTAAAGGGTTACCATTGTTGTTATGTTTAGGAGTTGGGGAGTCTGTGACATGTTGTGTATCTATATCTGTACCAAGGATGTATCAGCATCTGAAGAATCTGTAAAATTACCATGTCTTTTGAGAATAGATCTAGGACGTTTTTTTGTGTTTAATCAATTCTACCATATAAATGACTTCAATTGTTTAATATGAATTTACACTGATGAAGGCTAGGTAAAATCCAAGCTGAAACCGGTCTGTTGTTTTCATTTGAAGCTTTATCAAATGTCTAACTAATTAAATTAGTTTTCACAGCCCACAGTTGCTGGCTTTTTTCTTTTTGTTCAAACTTATATAATCCTCATACACACATACATACATACATTCATATGTATACACACACACACACACACACACACACACACACACACACACACACACACACACACACACACACACACACACACATTTTTTTATATATTGTATCTGATTACTGGATAGTGAATGACATAACTGAGTACCATTGCAGTGCAATATAGAACATGGCATTGGATGGTGGAAGGGAGAATAAGCACTTGTAACTTGCTTCTTGAGAGAATATAATACTTTTCCTTCCTTCCTTCCATCCTTTCATACTGTGCCTCTCATCCTTTCCACCTGTTCCATGCTCTCTTAAAGACCTTGCTGACCCTCATTTTCCTGTCCATTAAAGTATTTCATTGTATTGGCCCCCAGTCATCTCTAAAAGAAGTACTTTTGTAGATCTAGACAGAGGTTAAACCTTACAATATTTTGCTTTACCTCTGACCTTCTCTGTCCTTTGTGTTCAGCATGACTCATTCATATCTTCCTTACATGAACTTGTGACCCCATAATATGCCCCCTTTGCCTCTTCTGGTCTCTTGTGAAAAGATCTCCAGCTCTTCTGTCCTTTGTCATTCCTTCCATACCCCTCAATCTCTTAGAGTAAGAAATCTGGAAAAAGACATACATAATAGTGGGACAAAGGCCCAGAAATAGGGACAATTTTTAAATATTACTCTTACAAACTTAGAAAGTTGATAGAATAACAGGTTTTGCATTATGATTTTTTTCTGAAAGGTAAGGAGTCTGAAACTCAAATGTCTGTCATTGTTTTCTAACTTAATTCTTTAATGATTTGCCATTAATTTGCAGGAAAAATCAGAATTTTATGCAAAATGGACCACAAATATGAGGCATAAATCTGGTCATTCTTGGAAAATCTGTACAGTTGAGAGGTATGATTCCTTCACCTTTCATCTCATTCACTTCCCCAGAGACTTCCTACTGGACTCATTCTAGCAGCTTAATATTCCTTTCCTTGTAGGGTCCTCCAGATACACTACTGAAGGTGTGATCTGGTTAAGGCCCAGCAGGACAGAAACATTAATTCTTTTGGTGTCTATCCCCCTGTGAATATATCCTGGGATTCCATTTGCTGCTACCATTGATCTCCCACTCTGCTTATGACGGTTAAGCCCATGTCTTAGCTAGATTTTCAGATATTTTTCCTGTTTTACTGTTTTAAAAATGTGTTTCCTTCTCCTGATACTTCACACTGGCTTTATTGTTGACTAAGTAAAGTACTTTGTATTACTCTGCAGTAAATGCTTAACTACCTCCTTTCTGTCATGTAGATCAACATTTCTTAGACCTTCCTTAGTCTCTTTCTAGCATCCTTCGCTGCTAGAGCTTTTCTTTTTGTGTTATTAATGATGAAGTTAATCCTTTTCTCTGTTTTCTTACTTATGTTTGAAATGAACTCATGAAACAAAATTGACTCTGGGACTGACCTCAGTCACTTTCTTTATTCCTAACATCATCTGTTCAAGCAATGTCATTGTTCATTTCTGGTCTTACCCTCAAACCATCCAGTTTGCCTGCTAGTCCTCTGTGTGTGAATAAGTCGAATACCTTAAATACCTTAAATAGGTAGACCATATATGTAATTTCTCATTTTGACTTGTAACAAAGTCATAAATTGGGATCAGATTTGGCTGAAGGCTTTTTCTGAAAAAAAAAACTTTGCTGATTGTCATCCTAGAGTTTGTAATCCTCCAAAAAAGTAGCTTGATTTCCCCTCAGATGCCTCAGTAATGTTCTCTTACACAGGCCTGTAGCTCCCTTTATTTTTCCCGTTTCCCTTTTACACCATTGCCGTTAAAATGTAGAATGCCTCCTTTGACTTTTTGTAGGCAAGCTATGGGCATCTGCATGACTGTAGAATGTGCTAGGCAGTCATGAAACCCCAGTCTGTGAATTTAAAGAGTTTAGGGGAGTCCTGGACAAGAGAACACTACTAATATGAATCGGTATTGCTCTCTATAATGGGAGTGAATGGCACAGTTGTTCAGCTAGGTAAGTTCTGATTTTTAATTTAAAAGCTTATTTCACATCATTTATTGCTTCTACATCTCTGATTAAATTATCTTTGCCTTTTTCAGAAGAAAGGCAACCGTATTTTATTTAGTTTCATTTGTATCATTTTGATACCATTGTCTCACCTCACATTACTTAATTTTTCCCCAAACCTGGTTAGCTCTTTTCATTTGTGTGGGCCTATTTCTCTAGCATCTTTCTGCACTGCACAGTTTCAGTGTGCTCTCCTGTTTATATACCTGTCTCCTGTTACTCCAGTTGTCTTATAAATTGTTTCATCTACCACCTCTTCTCTACTAACTTGTACTTCTTTGGATTCTAGTCAGTCCCACAAAGGCCTCTGTAAAGCTGGACTGTGTTCCTGCATGTATAAGAAATGTATAATATGTACATCCATGATTTGCTGTTTTACCCAAATTTGGATTTTGATATTTATTGTTACTTTCCTATTCTGAATTACTAAACTTATTATTTCTTGTGATGACTGTAAACTTTCATCTGCAACAAAATATTATTATATTTTTTATTAAACTGTTGTTATAACTCCATCAATCTATAGTTAGAAATATGGCGACTAAATATCATAGCTTATTGAAATAACATTTAGCTTGATATGTATGTAAATAAAACAGTGTATTGGGACAACATTAAATTATTACCTTCAAGTTTATAGAGCAGGAAGAAATTTAGCTCACTATATTACTAGAAATGAACAGTTTTCAGTGGCTTAACAGGATTCATGTCTCTATCTTTAATGAAAAACTACTGATTATCAGAAAAACACAGATACATGAATAAAATCGTTGTCAGTGGTGTAATGGCAGTTAAAACATATACCATGACTGAAAGTGGACATAAGTGGAAACAAACAATCAGAATCAAACAATGTACCTCTCAACTGGCTAGGATTTTGCAGTTTGCCTAGATTTGTACCTCATATTTTTGGTCTGTTCCTGATAAAATGTGTGCTTTATAGAGAATTCATTCAGGATTAGAGTCACTAAATAGCAGCAGACATTTGAGCTTCAGATTTCATATCAACATCTTAACTAATATTTGAAAGCCTAGAGGGGAGAGGTGCAGACGATCTGTGGCAAAGCAGCACAGTCTGTTGACCATCTCCTTCCATACTGACAAATATCGTACCCCTTAAAATGACTTATTTTAAAAGCAATTTTAAAATCTGTCCCTGATTTTGGACATTTGTCCCCTATTATTTTGGCTTTGCCTGGAGTTCTTGTACTAAGAGGTTGAGAGGTTTCCATTCCTCACTATACCCTACAGCACCCCCCCCCCCCATACTCACTCTATGGTTATATACAACTGCAGAAAAATCTGCAGCACCACAAATGAAGATTTTCATAATAATTCATTTCAACTCAAGGAGAGGTTCTACACATTGGCAAAGAAGTACTTTGATAGTAAGGTATTTCAATATTAAAAAGCTGCTCAAAAAATTGACAATTGACATTTGAAAAATGCATGCTCTGACTTTAACATATTTTGGTGGGCAAACAAAACATTTGATTTTGCATAAACTCATATGATAACAAATACATTAGCTCCAGGAGATTAACAGTGTGCATTAAGTGTCTACACACAATGATGTACTGTGTTTTTGTAGAAGAATGTTAAGAATGTTAAGAGATGACACAGTGAGGAACAGACAAAAACTGGTCTGCAGCTCTGATGTTATTATTAGAAGAATGTGGTTTAGTGGTTCATTGCAGACAGATTGCATCTTTTTTTTTTTTTTAAATCTGCAGAATTCTTCCAATGACTCCACCATCCTGTACTTACTTGCCTCATTTCTTTCTCTTTTGAGGTGAGAGTCAGGCTAGCTGAGCAGGATAAAAGGCCTATGCCTCATTAATTCACTAGCCTTAGAGCAAATGTCGAATGCTAGAGATTCCTCCAGTCTGCCAGTCCTAAAGACACTCCCATCTCCCTCTGATGGGGGCTTGCAAGGTCTACATTTGCTGCTGTTCAGAAGGTGCAAGCATGCTACTACAAACACCGAGCCTTCTGCCTAAGTGGCAAGTCACTGAGCAGCATGAGATTGCAGGACATATTGCTGCAGGTGCTGCATCTACATCATTATAGGTGTCAGCAAGGTAATGTGGCAGACTTCCTCTCTCCCCCCAAGGATGGGCAAGCCAGCGTTAACTGCTCAGTCTCACCCTCCCCTACCTAGTCCTTCCGTGTCCATGCCACTAATCAAACAAGGGTTGCTTGGGTCATAGTTTGGGCTTTATCTATCTTCATCCATATAAAGAGGTGAGATCAGATAAATCACATCTTGATACACTAAAGGGCAAAATAGTGGCTAAAGAACCACAACAGCACAATGCCTGTATTATTGAAAATTGCTAGAAAAGAGACCAGAGCAAAACATGAATCTTTTGCAAAATACATTTATTACTTAAAAATGATAAATATATTTACCATTAAGTATAATTAGTGAGCTACTACAGTTTCTTTACATTGCCTCTGCTTTATGTTTTAACATTACTAGCCTCTGATTATCTTTCTTGCATGCATTTCAGCAGTTAAATAACTACTGAGAAAAACAATGGGATGATATGTCCTTCTTCATTGCCTAATGTGTGGGGCTATTTCTGGCTATATTCTAAATTTATTTTTTAGTTAACATTTTTTCAAATATTCAGATAAGACAAGGGAGGAATGGGAGTGATACAAGAGGAAAGGGGGACCATTAAGGCATTTTTACCTATTTGTTGACTGGGTAAGTCCACTGGGCAAAGTGTCCTGGAATACTGCTTGGCTAAGTGACTTGCTCACAGCATGTGAATACCTGGGCACAGGTAACAGCAGCTCATACCTTTAGTTCTCTACAATAACTTTTGGACTATAACACTGCACAGCTTTATCCTTCATTTTATTGTTATGCACAGTATTATAAAACATAATAGCTTTTCAGTTCTGAATGTGACCTATATAATGAAGGAATAGAACTTGGAAAAGAAAACGTGAGGAACCAAGTTGCATAAAACAATGCAAGATTAGACAGTTTTTGTTGAATAGTTTATGCCATGAGTTCTCCAACAGCCCAATATTTCTCATACTGCTTTCTTTAACAAGCCAAAAATCACGAGTTCATCCTTAAGAAAAAATAAATGCCCTTTTATTATGATATTTGTCTTCAGCCAGTTTGCATTCATATAATTACTTTTCCAATACCTTTATACCTTAGATATAGGAACATCATTCCTCTGCTATCCTCTTATAATGTTTTCTTGATCATTTGTGTGGTCATTCAGAATACCTTTATTTGACGTTTAGGTACTGGCACTAGAATGGGACATTCAAAGATTACATCTGTTTAATTTATTCTGTCATTCCTTACTGATAGCATTAATGCATTTGTTCCCTCCAAAATGATTTTACTATGCATACATATTATGTGCTCCTGTCATTTGCTATTACATCTAAATTATATCTTCATTAAAGCTTATTCCTGGTTTGAATGTGACCTTACTTAACAGGGACTGGGATTCAGGAATTGAGGTAGTATGGAACATTCTTTTGTACTATATGAAAATGGCAATCCCCCAAAAATTATGCTGAGTGGAATTAGAATAGTGGCATATGCCTGCATAAGAAGAGAAAGACTCATTGTGACATGTAAAGTAAAAACTTTGAAATCTGACTATTACTGATCAGTCCTATACTTTGATATTTATTCTAGGGATTGTATGGATGTTTAATTTGGTACATTTCTTCTCCCCTACCTGAGATATAAATCATCACAGCTGCACAAAACAGCACAACACTTAGAACAGTTACAGCTACCTTAACCCCGTGTAGGGGTTTCTGCCCCCCCCCCCATCTTTATATATACTACTTCCAGGTTTGCACTTGTTGAAAAGGTAAAAAGTCTCACAAAAAAAACTGATCCTTTTCCTTGTGAGTTCTGTGTCCTCATGAACACATTAGAGTGCCTATAATAAAGCAAACTACAATGTACCAAGATGTTAACAGCATGCAAAAGTGACCAAATAGCAACAAGATTTTGAGATCACACTAAGGAGAGCACGTTGAATAATAGTGCTCCAGTAAGTTGCATGGATGTACTGAACTGTTATGCTGAAAATTAGTATGAACAATCAAAGTAGGAAACAAGGTTTAATAAAAGGAAAATCTGAGTAAAATTAACAGTACATTGATTTACCATGTTATACAATGTCTATCTCTATGGAATCCGTTAAGTTTCAAATGACATTTTTTTAACATGTTTCGTTTCCCTATCATCTTGTAAAATTTTAATGTAAGGACATTAATGTAATATAAGGACAGGGATACCACTGACAGAATATTGTTTTTAGGAAGAGATGCTGTCCCAATTGCCTACTCCTGATAAGCTTCACAGCCAGATAACCCTGCTTGTTTTTTTTTATAGTTTATTGGTGTATCCAGGAAGATAGTTTGTACTTGCAAACTCATATAGTTGTCCTCTTTATCACCTTACTTTGAAAATAAAAATGTACATATTGTCACTAACAATCATACTATGTCTGCATCATTTTCAGCTGCTGCCCCATCTCTCATAACTAAAAAAGATTATTTCAATGTTATACAGCGAACTATGTTGCAGGTATAAGTTTAAACTAGTGTAGACAGAGTGTGGTCATAGTAAGCTACATTTCTGAAATGCTTAGAAAAAAATCTTCTCTGTTGAGTTCATAGAGTATGTGTAGCTGCACCCTGGTTGTTTCCTAGTAAAACAATTATATTGTAAAAAAATCAGTACTGAAAAAAGTATTTACTTTAGGTTTTCCATAAACATGTTGTTTTACATGTTTTGCTAGAATGTCTTCTCACTTTTTGAACTTTGACCTCTACTTCCCTTTTCCTCAGAGACTACTGCTTATCTTTAATACTGATGGAGTCTTATTAGCATCTTGAGCATTTTATGTGACCTTGTCTCACCTCACTAGAATTAAAGTCACTTAACTGCATTCTAGTTTTGGCTATGATTCTGAAACTGTGTCAAGTGCTGTACAAAGAGCTGGTCTATTTCACATTATCTGCATGCAGCTTTAATAGTGCCTGGATTTCTGATCATATTTAGAATCTAGAATTTCTGATCATATTTAGAATGTACACATGCAGTATTATACCTATTTGTATGGCATTACCATGCCTTTAAGTCTGACTGAAATGCCTGCTGTAGTGTTTAAAGCTTACTGTGTCTGCAGCTGCGTAACATGTTGATTTTGTACTTAAAATAGCAAATACCAGAAGAATTAGGAAAAATAAACTAACTCATTTATTTATGATGTGGAGGACATGCTTTTGATAACTGTATGTGGGATGCATTTACTTTTGTTGGGGTTGTTTGTACATCATGAATGTTTGCATGGTTTGATCTTACAGCATCTAGAAATCCATGACTACTTGCAATGTTTGGAAACTACCTGTTTCTTAAAGACATGTCCCATGCTTCACTGCAGTGGTGTTTTATGGCTGTTTTCACTCACGGTTGGATATTGGTATTCAGGTGTTCATTAAACATTAAGGTAACCATTTGTAAAAATGAGTATTCTTACTGCCTGAAACACCAAGACATTTGACAAGGCTTTGCTTTCTGTCCTGCATCAAGAAATGTGTATAGCCAGTTCTTTTTCTACTGCGATTTATCACAGGGAGTGGCCTTTCTGACAAAGTAATTATGAAATGAAGAGAGCTGGTTGTTTCTTGTTACACTGCCTCACTTGGCAGACACAGTAATATCGAATTACTTCACTAGAGCATAAACATGTTGTGTTCTTTAGTGGAAGATGAAATTACACTGGTAACATTACATGGTGGTGATTATCCTTAGGCGTAACTTTTGTTGCAAAAGCTATTGAAATCCTGATGACACTTTTTGGGGTTTGTTTATATTATGAACTAATGTAGAATTGCAACTTAAACACATATCAAATAGAATAATTGAATAAAGGTAAAAATATGTATATGTGTGTGTGTGTATATATATATATATATATATATATATATATATATATATATATATATATATATATATATATATATATATATATATATATATATATATAATATATATATATATATATATATATATATATAAATATAATATATATATATATATATATATATGTATGAAAATATAAAATACAATCAGAATATTATGGTATGCTACTGAGACTTGGACTGTACCTGCATCCCATGCGATAACATATTTGTGCAGTAACTGTCTCACATCTTATAAGAAGTCAGCTGAGCAGATTATTGTTCTGATTGATATATATATATATATATATATATATATATATATATATATATATATATCTATATATATATATATATATCTATAAATATATATTTTATATATATATATATATATATATATATATATATATATATATACTTGTTACTGACTGCGGTGGTGGTGCTGCGGTATACTTTTCGCCTCACAGTAAGACGTTGTCCTGTTCAATTCTCAGCTGGAGCGTCTTCTGTGTGGAGACATGCGTGAATGGGCATACCTTCGTTGAAGGTTGTGCATCAGGGCCGGCAACTTGGCACGTAAAAATCTACTGCTAATCATTAGCGGACCGGAGTTCCGCTGTGGTGACCCCTAACCGGGAAAAGCTGAAAGACACAAAATATACTTGTTACTGTCTTAGTGATATAAAAGATGCAGCAGAAAAAACAATATCAAATAGATGAAAGAAAGCCTGTCATGCAACATAGAGATAGCAACATGACTAACTTTAAATATATTTACATTAACCTGATCAAGGTAATGATGCATATTACAAACATCCATAGAAAGCTGTGATAAAATGACTGTAACAGAATACTTCTTATATCTAATGTACAAATTTCTAACAATAGCAAATGTATAAATTTCTTTCTTTGTGTTCCTGTAATCTTCATTGACACATTATCCTATCGTCTTCCATGGCAGTGGATGTGAAAAGTATATTCATATTATAATTTTATTTTTCTTGTGATATCCCTAATTTATTTATTTGTTCATTTAGCACATGGATGAGATTATGGCTTGAATGCATTGATAACTTGTTTAGTTTGAAAAGCTGTATGAGTGATTTGCCATAATATGCAGGGGGGGGGGCACATTTTATAGACCTCTTGCTACTAAGTAGAGCAGCAGTAGGCAACTCAGCAATGAAGATTTTTGGAATCACATGTAAATATGTTAGTCCAAAGCATTAATGCGGTGCTCTGTGATAGATCTTGTGCAGTATGGCAATTCCTAGACATCCATACTACACCAACTGTGCAAAACAGTGCACAAATGTGTTATATACTCAGTTCAGCAATTTAAATGCGAGCATCTTTGCATTTCAGTCATACTGCCCAGCCAGATTAGTTGTGTGTGTGTGTGTGTGTGTGTGTGTGTGTGTGTGTGTGTGTGTGTGTGTGTGTGTGTGTGTGTGTGTGTGTATGTGTGGGCAGCTATTGTGAACGCACATGTCTGAGTGCCTATTGTGTGGGCATGTATGTATAACTATGTGTGTTTTAGGCCCACTGCTCTGTCTGATCGGCTTGAGACAGAGAGAGAGAGAGATGTGTGTGTGTGTGTGTGTGTGTGTGTGTGTGTGTGTGTGTGTGTGTGTGTGTGTGTGTCTGTATTTGATATCCTCTGCTTAGACTGATGGCTTGTGTGGATGGACTGATCATGGATGCAGAGTATGCACTGATCTGCCTGCCTTTGTGTGTGTGTGTGTGTGTGTGTCTGTCTGTGCAAGTTTTTATGTCTGTATCTAGTTGGGCATATGCAGAGGGTGTTAGAGTCTTCTACTGCTGTTTAAACTACTCAGCTAATTCAATCTAGATCATGCATTTTGTGCATAATTATGAATTGCTTTAAAATGGAGAAGTAGAATTCACCTTAAGTGTAGAGAGTGAACTGTACTTCTTTGAAGCTTGCCTATGGATTCCAGGGAAGCAGCGCTGGAGTGTGTGAATTTATTTCCTTTCACTATAACAATTAGGAGAACTGCAGAAACCTAAAGCTCACTTCAATGAATCACAAAATATGAGATCAGAACCCTGATACTGAAACTACCTTAAGCAAACTATCCGTTAAAATACTGAAATCTGAGCCTGAAAATATAGCTCTGAAGAATGAAATCTTTTACAGTATTATATTTGCAAGACCCCTCATATGCCTCCAACCATCTTTCTACTATTACTCAGCCTTGGCGATTAGCACAATACTCAGGTTTATCTGAAAGCAGGTGTTGTACTGTCTCCACAAATGTGTGACCTCGGAGGATAAAAACTAAGCAGTAAGGTGAGACGTGAATGTGGTGCCTGCCCATCTGCAGAAACATGGAGTTAGTGGCTTGTAGAATGGGATCTTCAGTACTCCATTGTACATCTAGGGCTTTTAGGTATTTTCAATTTCAAGATTTTGGCCTCAAGATTCTGTCCTGCAGAGATTGATCTGTGAAATTCTGTAGTGCTCCCAAAATAATTTATGTAAATATCTTATAGCTTCAACTGGCCTTTTTTCATCCCCTGCAATCATCCTCTGCCATCAGTTACAGCACTGTCTACTGCACTAAATCATCAAACTATATTTAAGATATTGATTTCTACTTCTCAAAATAACATTATAATGGCATGTAATAAGAATGCACTGCTGTTTTTATTGTGTCTTCTAGGTCACCTGGAAGCATTGGAATTTGTATTTAGTATTTGCTATTGTTTTCATTTTGTTTTCATTAAACTAGTAATGGCGTCTTTCATTGTGTGGTTTTTAATTCCCTAGCATACATCTTTGCATGAATACTCTGCCTGAGGACGTTTCATAGAACAAAGGGCTGAGGAACCTGACATTCAGTATAACGTCTAATGAGAAAGTTAGTGGGTTGGGTTACTTATTATTATACGTCAAAATATACGTCAAAGTAAGAAACATAACTTCACATAACATCTTTCATGGTGGCATTCTATTTTCTAAAATGTGTATTTGCAGCCAGGGCCAATGCTATGGCATAAGCTTTCCAATTAATTTTGTTTATTACAAGCTAAACCACTTTTAAAGCCTTGCTACAATGGAATCAAGAATTAATTAATTTCAAAGAATTTGCAGTAATATGGAAAACGTCTGTCCATGTGTAGCCTCGTTGTGCGAGGTGCTGGCAGGCAGATATTAGGCCGACTACCTTTCCATTATTTATGACTGCACTTTGACTTTGGTCATTGCTGGAGGCTAGCTAAGGAATCTGATGTCCAAAATTGGGACATTTCCTACATATACACTAATTTTATACTAAAGAATGATTTGTACTGGATTACTTCTTATCAAGTAAGGCAGTAAGGCAGTGAATGTCTTCAATAGAAAACTAACTCAGTTGTCTTTACCTTAAACAAAAGCAGGCTTTGTCTGGAACAACCAACACTTTCTATTTTTTTCTACACAACCTTGTATTTTTTTATGCATTTACTCATTTGTCATGCCATATAAATAAATGCAGCAAAATTAATTTGTTTGTCTTTCCCAGTATTAAAATTGCTAGTTTACTGCCTGCTCACTTGTGTAACAAAACCCAGTGCTAGAATTACATATCTGTTTGCTTTGTTTGAATTTGATCTTTCTTTTCACTATTTCTTTTCACTATGTCAACTGATTATCTTGTGTGTGTGTGTGTGTGTGTGTGTGTGTGTGTGTGTGTGTGTGTGTGTGTGCGTGTGTGTTACAGTGCATATCCAGAATATCACAGAAACACTGGATAGAGAGACTACATGACAACATGGGCTCATGTTTAGAGTAATACTTCTGAAATACTATATTCCTCTGTTTTGCTTTTTGGAGCTTCTATAATAATGGCCTTACTAGTTCACTTCTCACAACTAGATATTTTCCCACAATTCCTTATATGCAATCTGTTTGGCAATGCTGTCAGTAATTTAAACACTAAATAAAAACAAACGTACTAATAGCAATACATAAACATCAGTGTGGTTTAACCAAAAGAAGAGAATTAAAAATCATGCATTGATTGGTTACATTCCAGACTGGTGATCCCTTGTTCATATTTGCTTTAAACACATTCTTATTTAATACATTTTGGCCCAGGTAAGTGTTATATTGGGCCTGGCATGATTAGAATCAGGTTATTTTGTATCTCCCCAGTGAGTACATTGTATTATCTGTATAGCCAAGTGTACCTGTTATCCATCTAAGCTCGTTCTCTGTAGATATCCATACAGCATATGTTTCAGCTTATGATGCCTGGACCAGCAATGCAGAGTCATACCCTTCTACCTCTTAGAGCAAGAAATCTGGACAAAAGCCATAAATAATGGGGAGACAAAGGCCCAAAAATAAGGGCACTTTTTAAATATTGCTCTTACAAACTTAGAAATTTGATAGAATAACAGGTTTTGCATTAGCATGGATTTTCTGAAGGGTATGAAGTCTGAAACTCAAATGTCTGTCATTATTTTCTAACGTCAAACCTCATTGATTTGCCAGGGATTTGTTAGAAAATCACAATTTTATGACAAACAGACCAAAAATATGAGAAATAAATTGGGCATTCTGTGAAAATCTGTACAGGTGAAGGATATGTGCAGAGTAGATGATATCACTTTACCTGCCATTGCTACAGGCCACTTTCACCCCTTAGTTTATTAAAACTAGTTTAGGTGTGCTAATATAAAGCAAAGAAGCCAGAAACAAACACCTAGTGTTAACCTAAGACATAACATTAGCACATAGCCCACAGTTATCACTTTAAGAATGCATACCCTGCTTGTCCATGAAAGTTAGGTCACTGAGTAAAGAAAACACTAATGCTATATGTGATTAAGCATGTATTTTACTCAGAAACATACAATATTAATACACAGGTTTTCATTTAATTCATTACATATTTATGCATTTATTGTTTATTGATTACCTTAGTCCACAGCAGTGTTAGCCACCTGGCACTGTGAACATTTGCTCTAGTGATGGTCACTGTTGATGTAACAACCCAACCTCATGTAAATAATGAGAAAAAAGGGGGGGGGTGTCAATGCTGATTTATTTAGTACTGCTAGACCTCTATACTAAAGATGAGCATGGGAGAACATTTCTTTGGTAAGTACCATAGGATGTTGAGCATGCACTTAAACTACAAGAGGTCAACCAGAAATGGACCTGGGTTTAACATCCCATTTAAAGGATGGTACCTCTAGATTGCAGCAAATCACTCCATGACACTAAATCACACTAGTGTTATTGGAGCAGGAATCCAAGCACCTGGTGAGGGGAACAGAACTTTCAACTTTATATTTTTTCTGGCATCAGGGATAACTGTGTTACCTATTGCTATTTCCTACCTTTAAAAGAATACTTTGTCTGAAATGCCCTGTTTTAAGGAAGATCCATTGATATAAAATATATTGACGGCATGTAATTTTTTGGTAACCGTTTGAAATGCTGGGACCCACTACACTGAGTCCTGAGACACAGAGGCTGAATGGGAAAAAGAATGGACTTATGTATATTAAATTTTGTATGCCATTTCTTGGAATAGTCCCTTTTCTTTAAGGTATGGTGATCTCAGGTCCCCCCTGCAAAAAGAAGCTTTAAGGAGAAGAGTCTGTTTTGAGAATCGCTCTTCTCCAGGTTTTCTTTTTTTTTTCTTATTTTTGGAACTCAGCATTTTGAATTCCAACATTTGATTAGAGAGCCTTCTTTTTGATTCTACTACAAGTGCTGGAATCCTAAGCTCTCAAAAAACCACTGAGCTAAAGTCAGGAGCTTGAGCTTTTTGGAGCTTATATAGGCTGCTGCTCATGCTCAAACTAGAAGATGAGTTCATGCAAGCAGCTACCGCACTTTAACCAAACACAAAGTGTGAATGAGGTAAATGTGGCAGCCTTGGGGGAAGGAGTGGAGGGGGATTTAGGTTTAAGGAGTGGATGGGTGGGGAGGTTTAGTGAGCAGGAATGGAGTTTTTGGTTTAGGGAATGGAAAGGGAGTTTTACGGTTAGAAAACAATTAGGAAATTTAGGGTTAGGGAGCAGAAAAGGAGTTTAAGTTTAGGTTTACAGAGTGAGGACTGTAATAAAGAATTGGGTAGGAATTTTAGGGTTAGAGTTAGGTCACTGTTATGGCTATAAAGTGCTATAGGGCTTGGTGTTGTGAGGGCTAAGTAGTTACGGGAGATCGGGGTAGTGGGAATTTGAGCACTTGCATTTTTGAGCAAGTGACAGAAGGTAAGTGCATTTTGTGTTTCTAGCCCTTGAACACTTGAGGTAGACCCATTTTGTTCCTTGATCATATCCTAACTGGGTGATAATGGTAAGATTTTATCCCAAATCCTCTGGTTGCCAAGCTGGTATGCTAAATATTAAGTAAACAGTAATATTATGAATAAAGAAGTAATAATTTACATCTTGTTAAAAGCTTTAAACATTCATTTTAAGATAACCATACATTTTAAGTGACTTTAAGTATGTGTTTTTATCTTATGCATAACTGAAATGTCAGCATAGTATGTAATGCATACTTCACTGTCTCCCAGAAAATGTTAAGGAAGTCAACAAGGAAATGCAGTGAATAGCTGTCCACCAGCTTTATGAAATAAGATTGCTAGCATTAAAACCCAGTAGGAAAATAAACTTTTTAAGTGGTACTTCATAAGACAAATACTTTTATTTCTTCATATTGGATGTTATACAAGTGAAAGCATGCTTTTAAACACATTAATTTATTAGAACTGGAGCAGTTACTCTGAGCAGCTGGAGTTTATAATTAAAAAGCTGCAGCATCCTGTTATTAGTTTAGTCAGCATATAAATGTATTTATGTATGGTGATGTTATGTTGTTTGTCTTTCTGCCTTTTCCCGGTAAGGGGTCGCCACAGTGGAACTCCGGACCATTAAAGATTGGCAGTAGCTTTTTTACGAAATGCCGAGGTGCCAGCTCGATGCCCAACCTTCAACGAAGGCATGCCCATTTACGCACGCATGTCTTTCGAACACTACCCAACCACGGGGAGGACATGCAGGCTCCACACAGAAGGCACTCCCAAGCCAAGCCGAGAATCGAACGGGAGAACCTCTTGCTGTGAGGTAACAATGCAGATGGCAAATGTGGACTATATATATATATATATATATATATATATATATATATATATATATATATATATATATATATATGTCCTGTGACAACAACATTACTGAATTAATACATTGTTCATATAATCAGAGCAGCAGGGTGTTTTGTGGCAAAGACATAGCTGTGTAGGCAGAGGACAGTTAAGTGTTATGTCAACATCTGGGGTTGTATAATATTAAGAACGCTTTTCATTTTCATAACACTGGTTATATTGCCTGTTAAACTGTTAATAAAGTACATGAATAAAAATCAAATCCTGCAATATTGCGATGTATCAAGTAAAAGACAATTATCACGATCAACCCATGGCATGTCCCTTTCCATTGCAAACTGAAAATGCACAGGGGACATTTGAGTCTTTCATAATGGCTACCTAAATAATGACTCCTTTCATTTGACCTCATCCTTTTGATAGGGAATGAAGGCACAGATTAATTGATTGACAAGGAGTGAACTGATAATTGGCAGGTATATGACATCTCATTGTGCATGCTGCAGTAACATGCTGTAGTGGTAACATCCACCTCATTGGTCATGTAGCCATCCATCACTGTGCTCATCCACTGGGCCAACTTAGTGCTACTTTCCCCCTAAATTGCAGCCCTTTTGCTGTTCTATGGAGTCCTTTGACTGGTATCTCAGTGCTCTGATGGCCCTTATACATATCTGGTTAGGGTTGGTCCATATCATGCTATATGCTGCATTCCATTTAGTGCTATGAATCTGTACACGAATGCTAGTCATAGCAGCACTTCAACCTCCTTATCACTTCAGACAGCATACAACATATTAATGTAGATTAAATCATCAACAGCAATGTGAAGTTAAAGTTGAAACTTTTTAGCTTTATTTTGCAGAATTTCCTTGTAATGGCATCCTTTATATATAAAAAATAACAATAACTTCAACTTTAGATGCAGTAGTCTCATGTCAAATTTCTCTTACAATTACCTTTACACTGCTGCAAGTCTTAAAATGGCAAAAGGGCTCACATAATGATGAACTCAAAGAGGGAATGATATAATTTTGTGAAAGCTTATAAGGGCATAATCAATCACAAAAATAAAATCGCTAAAGTTCTTAAATGGCCAATGGTATGTACAATGAACTTTTAAATGGTCACTGATGTTCAATGTGAACAGTAGTAATGACATGAGAAAGCCCTTCGGTTTTGGAACATATGATAAAAGCTGGATAAACATAAACTTACACAGATGCCTAATACAGACAATTAAACTTATGCCATTCTACATTGTGTACAATTTACAAAAAACTAACAAAAAAACAAAAACAAAAAAAAAACTTAACCATAACAGTAGATGTTCAAATAGATCACTGCTGTAGTAGCCTAAGCTATATAGGACATACCTTGCCAAGGACGAGATGACCAGCAAGCTTCCAAAGTTTATTGGCACCTTCTACATGCCCTAACCACTGTACAGATCAAGGACAATAGTAAAAAGTCAGTGGTTAGTGCGCCAAACTGTCAGAGCTTTACTCCATCAGCATAAGGGAGGACACTGCCCTGACAGCTAGCCATGCTTTAGGAGAACAGGAGAAGAAAATATCCACACTCTGCTGTAGAGAACAACAAAAATAAGGGGGATGGAGGAAGGGAGGGAGGGAGGTTGTCTGTACTGTATCTGTATGTATTCAAATATCTACTGCCATGTTCATCACTTTTACAGTAGCCTAAGGTTTATGGGATGAATATTAGAACTTAGAATGAAAGGGTGGATGAAGAAAGATCAGAGTCCAGAAACCTCTAGAGAATAGCCATAGTGAAGCCTGCTCTGAACCTATAGAAAGAAGAATTTAAACAAATTTGTAGAAAGGTATGCACAAATTACCAAGTTGCTAGTATATTTCTAGAGTCCACCCTTTACAAAAAGCCCCAGAAGTAGCCAGAGCCCTGCTAGTGTAAGCTGTGTCCATGCCTGGAAGTGTCTTGTTCTAGTCAGAATAAAAAAAAAAAGTAATAGCATGAGAAAACCAATTAGAAGTTATCTGTTTTGACACTGATTGTCAATTTTTCTTAACTTCATTGGAAATAGTTAATTGGAATTGTTGAAGATTTTGCCCCATCAATGTAGTATCTCAGTTGCATGTGGACATTCAGCAAGTGTAGCATTCTTTCTTACCTATTTTTGGGACTTGGTTGAAAACAGGAGAGGAATAACGTTGCTCATAGTAAACTCTGAAACCCCCTTTATGTCTAAAGGAAAGATTTATTCCAAAGTTATCCTACAATAAGATAGAGCTAAATCACCATAAGAGCTTGTAAGTTAGGTTGCCATCTAGCACAAGTCAGAGCATGAGTAATTCTGTTTTCCAAGATAAGAACTTCAAATCAGCCTCATGAGCAGGTGCCAAAGGAAAAGTTTAAGTTGCTTCAGTACAAAATTAAGATCCCAAGGAGGAGCCACCTGTCTTCTAGGTGGCCAGATGTGTAAAACCCATTTCAAAATGTGTTTCACTTGATACAGAGTAGAAAGGGGGATCCAGGGGCAGAGAAGAAGAGATGTCCAAAAGATGAATCTTGACAGAAGAGTTACAGAGTCCAGAGGAAAATAATTTACACAAAAAACTGTAGAACCAGCACCACATAGGCCTTAAAAGATTCTTGATTATTGCTTTAGCATCAACTAGAAAATCCTTTCCACTTAGCTAAATATGACTTTCTAGTAGCAGCTTTCTTAGCCTGCTTTAATGCCTGCTGCATGTCCTAGAAAAAAGGTGCCTAAAAGGTATTAAAATTCTATCATCCAGGCAATGAGCTGCATAAATTGAAAGTTTGGGTAGGTCAACAACTCCCTGTGTTGTGTGAGTAAATCCATCCTGTGATGAAGCTTGTAGTAATAGCCCTGAAATCCCAAACTGAATAAAAGTTTTTTTACCCAAATCAGGAATTTTTGATAACTCATAAAATAATAAGGCAGTTGTCTAAGTATGGAAAAATGTGAAAGCTCAGCAAACTTCAATGAGCAATTGCAGGAAATAGGCACTGTGTAAATAGTCTTTGAGCTATTGACATGTTGAAAAACAGAGAATGGAAAATGTAAACCAGACAAAGAAAAATATAAAAAGCACCTGAAATGTTTGAGAAGTGAAATGTAGATAAGTATTTTGTAAATATAGAGTTGCTAGAAAATTGAGAGTGGAATGAGTAGTAACAGACACGGTAGAGAGACCATTTTGAAATTTAGGATTTTGTTATGAACGTTTAGAAAAGAAAGGCCTAGTACAGGTCTCCAGGTTCCTTCTTTCTCTGACACTGGAAAGATTCTTGAAAAAAACATTTTCCTAATTGATCTGGGGATATATGTTCTATAACCCCCTGAGGTAGCATTTTGTTTAAGATAGGAGGAAATAGGTTTGATTGGATTCTTTTGTCAGAAAAAGGTACTGCATGGTCTGATGTAGAGTTTGAGATAAGAAATGTGGGAGTTTTTGGATCCTTATACAATTTATCAAACTTTCTGGGGGCAGACTGTCAGGAAAACTTCTGGCTGCAAGGAAAACGTCCTCTAAGGCTGGGAAAACAGTAGCAATAGCTGTAGGTTGAGAAGGAAATCCACTTGCATCAAATCATAATATATTTGCTGTGGCTCAGTTTCTTTTTTTCCCACTGAAATAACTCTATTCTGGCAAAAGTATCAGATAAAGACAAACCTTCAGGTGGGAATTCTAAAGAAAAACATTCCTCAGTGTCAGAACCCTCATTCTGTGGAGCAGGAATGTGAAAAACACAGACTAAGTCTAATTCCTGTCAATCAGACTGAGAAGACTCAGAATGTAAGGGCTGAATGGCTTTAAATGAAACTTTACCATAACCCAGACAGTTTTCCTTGTCTAGGTAATGGGGTCACAGGTGAAGAAAAATGCTTAATTTTATGTTTCCTTTTACTGAGTGACCCTCCAGAAAAAGAGCAACCTGAAGAACTGTACTGTCACCCTCCCAAATCAAGCTCCTCATAGTGGCTCTCCAAAGGAATAATGCCCATTGCCTCCTTTGATACTGACAAGATTTGTTTTCCCTGTCAAAGAAGACAGCTGAACTGCCACAGAGGATATGTCTGCCTGTCAGTCCTTAGTGGCTTCCCAAGGAGCAGCATTAGATGGACTAAGAGAAACTGATGAGGAGTCTGAGGAGCCCATTATGGCCACTGCAGAGTCACTTACCAACAGCTGAGGTGAAGAGGAAGCCAGAGCCAAGATCAAAACCTCTTCTGCAACTCTTCTTGTCTTGTTCTGTAGATTGTGAAGGGATCTGCCGAGTAGCCATGACCTAGGTCCATTACTCTATCAAACAAGTGACTGACAAGTGCTAGCAGAGCATTAGTATGGTTCTGTTTTTCCCTGACTAAAAAAGTAAGGCCTGAGATACGTTTTTTAGTGATAATCATTGACAATGCTAGCCCTAACCCCCAGCATCAATTTTTGACATAAAAGTTAAACTTTTCCTCACATAAATGGTAAACTTGGAAGGTATTCCCCAAAAGGATACCTATCTGTCTGACTCTGAAAAAGTTCTAATTGACTGTTGATCCCTTGAATCCATAGGGTGAGCACTCTGATGGCAAGAACGTTCTAAGACTTTGGTGCCCTAACCACTGACTTTATACCACTTTCTTCATTAGTTTCTCATTAGTGGAAGGTGTCCTAAAGCTTTAAAGATGGCTGATTATCCAGTTCTTGGCAGAATATGTCTCACATAGCTTAAGCTACTGCAACAGTGTTCTAATGATGAACATCTGAGTTTATACTACATGATGTTTCAGTCATGATTCCTTCTTAATTGTTTTTTGTTTTTATTTTAATGAAGATCAAAGTTAAGTCCGTTGTCTTCATTTTAATGACTGATTATTTACATGATACTAATGATATCCCACTCTTTTGTCTCAAATAATGATATGCACAGTGGCCACAAAGTAATATTACATACTTGGTGCGAATGGTGATCTTGCATAGTGACCGCAAAATCACTAACAAGACTCAAATCTACAATAGTAGTGTTATTGGTCATGGCATGGGCCATGAAAATGCATATGGTAAGATTCCTGACTAAAATATTTGACAGATAATCAGATTTATGAACATGTTTTTAATAGGTTCAGTGCTTACCACTTATTTACATGTGTTTGGTATGCTCAATGCTTACCTTTTGTCTGCATTAAATCTAGTGAATGTTGCCTTTAGACTTCATAGTTTTCAAGAGTTTGACATGAAATTCACATCATTATCACTGCTACATCTGTAGCAGCTTTCCCTTCAGGTGTAGGTGACAACAAGAGAAGGCAATGTAGAGCTATGAGAGAAGTAAAGCTGCAGAAAGACTACTGGAAATAGTTCAACTTTATGTCATGTTTTATTTGCTTTGGGTATTCTTGCTGTTTTTACAGTTATAAGTGTTTTGACCAGTATTTTACAAAGCAACCATTTTTTTCAATCTATCTTATGAATCTAATAGCTCAACTTTCTTTTAATTTACAGCAAGTCACTTTTAACTGCAAGGCACTGTTTTCAAATTATTGTTTAAAATCATGCTTGGAATAGCACATACCAACTTTAATGATGTTTGTTCATGACATAGGGTCATAGCCAGTATCAAATGAAAAGTATTACCTCTCAGAACTGAAAGCTACTACTGTTTACTTGGACATATGCATTCTTGCAACTACTCCAAGTTACAATATTTTGTTGTTACACTTACGACTTACTAGTTTCTGCAAAGAATCATAGGTACAGCTTGACATTTGTTTTTACTTTTCAGCAGAAAGAACCTAGACCAACCCAGTTTCGTAGTGTAATGGATTTTTATGCATGGAGTGGTATTTTTTCAGTGGGGTACAATGGAAATACATGGAGATGGAATCCAAGGCCTGATTCTAAAGGTAAACAGTTGTTACTGATCTGTACTTTATTTTTGACAATTATTCTTGCATAGAGGAGCCCTAATATCTGGACGAGTATGGCATCTTCTGCAAACAGTAGGCTATGGTATCTATAACAGAAATATTACCAACATGTTAGAACTATTAGTTGAAAAACAAGGTTTCCGGTCTGTGATTTTTTCTTTTGTGTTGTATGTTTTACAATATGAGTATGTTATTTGTTTGAACAACTGTGTTACTGCATTTGCATTATTTTTATGTTGCACTGTTTTTCTCCCGTCTCCTTGCAACCAGCAACCCACCCATGTAAGAGAACCATCATACTAGCAGCAATCAGAGGTTTTATATTTAGGTCACTTACTCCACCCCATGGCAACTGATATAAGTCCCCACATAACTATGGTGGCTTTCTATGCTCTCCAGTGGCACACACAGACACACACACACACACACACACACACACACACACACACACACACACACACACACACACACACACACACACACACACACACACACACACACACACACACACACACACACACACACACACACACACAAGCCTATGAGCGTCACCATCATAAACTTGGATCACCAATCCCATGTGCCTCTGTCATACGACCACTGATTTAATTCACATTTCCACTTATAAGGGTGCAATATGGCCCAGCAGTGCTTCCCTCTTCTGAAGCTATTCACATCCACCCTCTCTTTCCCATCTCTTCCACTTCCCGTGCCACTACTCAGACTTGATTTATCTAGGTCACAATCAGGGTTAAACTCCTGTGCGTTCATTGCGCCAGGTCAGTGTGTTTCCACCATTGACTTAAATCATCTGAAATACACATTTTTGCTGCTTTTGGAAGGGATACATTTTATGTAATGCTCTTTATCACTGTCCTGCAAGAAAATTCTGAAGCAAAAATGGGGTGATGGAGCCTAACAGTCAAATGCATTTAGGGCACTATAATAGTGCCACTGGATGAGTTTGATAGTGGATCATTGGGAAATATTATACAAACAATATTTTAAGTGGGAGTAGGTAGTATTACAAGACAGTTCAGCAATGACCCCCCCCACCAAAAAAAAAAAAAAAAACAGCATAGCAGAAAGAATGTGTGACACCCAGCCTGGATGGCAAAAGTAGGAGGAATGTTTTCACCAAAATTTTAACTGCTGGCACTTCAGTAATTCAGGTGTACGAATCACTACTGGTCAGCAGTGGGCAGTGCTAGCTATAACCGCTGCAAGTTAAACAAGCTATGTGCAAAGATCAAAGTGCATCATCAGACTTTTTAAAGCAATGTGACTAACAAATCCTTAGAGATGGGAGATATCTCCTTATCATATACAACATCCAATTTTATAGTGTTTGATGCAAAAAGTGTGTCATTTTGCAATTAATTTTGTTAATAAGGATGGTCCCTGGAAAATTTTCTTCAAATTGAAATCTTCTGATATGACATCATGAAAGACCCACAATGCCTCACCACTGCTGTTAGTATATAAGCTATGAGTTTTCCTGCTAAGTTTAGCAACAGGCGATCCTTATTTCCTAATAAGAAAAGTTGTCTGCTAATTCTCACAGGTGGAACACTATACATTGAAAAGTGATACATATAATAATTTAACAGTGAAACCATAATGTAAGTAAAGAGGTAGCTGTTAATCTAAAGAAATGTTGTTGCTTTTGATTATCCAGAATGCCTCACTGGTGTATATAAATCATTGTCAGTACCTAAGCTGACATAATTTTGTGGGTGTAGTTATTAGAAAAAAACAAAGAGGATAGTGGAACTGAGACATCAAAAACATGTCAAGACCTTATCATACTGCTATTTAAGGATCTGCCGCAACACTGATTTCTATGGAGCAGAGCAATATGAATGCCACACCCATTTATTTATTAAGTAATCCTTTTTGAGCAGGCTAAGTGCCATTAGGCTTGTGATACCTGACCTGAGGTGTCATCATACCGATTAGGGGAAACTTGGCCAGGGAAACAGGGAACTTCCTTACTCTTTTCAGTAGGGGAGTTGCTGCCAATATGGCAGATTATGTAGATGTGTATTTCAAGCCAGAGGATGGAGGAGCGGTCACTAATCAATGACCAAAATTGTCCAGAAATGCTGTACTGAAGAAATAGAAGGAGGTTTACATTTGGGAGTACTAGAGAAAATGATCACTGGAGATAAACAGGGCAAATTGGTTGGTTTGTTGTGGTAACATAATGTGGATCACATTATACAGGATGAAGCTGTGGAACTGATCTTCTTCTTCTTCTTCTTCTTCTTTCGGCTGCTCCCGTTAGGGGTCACCACAGCAGATCATCTGTTTCCATGAACCTGTGGAACTGATAAATACAAGCAAAGAAAGAAAGACAGACTTTCACAATGCGGCACAAGAACACTTAGTAATCAATCTGCAGGAAGAATCAGATAACTCACAACAAAGTTATGCAGACGTGACTGCAACCATTGAAAATAAACTGCAGCAAAGATTTACAATTTCACTGAGGCCAGTTGTAGAGATGTCTTCTAAAAAAATACATTTCCTTGGGCAGGTACTCTGTGTAGGAGTTTTAGACAGTTTGATTTTGTCTCTTGATTTCACAGTAGCATATATTTGCTCCCTTATACATTTGGGGGATTGACATTTTTGAGACTTGACCTTTGAAATATTTGCATTATTAAAATTGTTTCTGTTGTTTAGAAGGAAGATGTATGCTGTACTCTTGGAATAAATATTTATTTACCAGTTCTATTACACTTGCTAAGAAGATTCTATTATTGCAATCCTGTACAGATGTTCTTACTAAATATAATATTAGACAGTATTTACAAGGTAATTGCATAAACATTTGTTTTATTAAAAAGCTTTATCCTGATAGGGGATTATGGAATGAAGTCTGAGAGGCCTGGGTCTTGTTGAAAGAAGCTGATTATGGCGCAGAGCATCTACCAAGTGTAGTTACTGTTGATGGAAACAGGGGAACTTTGAGATACATAGGTCAGCCTAGGATCTGTTATTTCTGTGCTTGTACTCATCTTATTAGTGACTGCGCTACATAAAAATGTAATTGACACTATTTATTTATTTAAGTAAATTATGGACTGAAACTAAATGCCAAGAAATGCACTATTGTATCCTTTGGGAGATCATCTACCCTAGGGAACTACCCCATTAACAATATCCCCATAAATGAAGACCCACTTGTTCAGGATTTGGGAACTTATGTGAACAATGACCTAACTTTTGACCAACATGTGTCTACTGTTGTAAGAAAGTAATTCCATATTGCACAGGTTACAAGCAAAGGGATTGTGTCTAGAACTAAGGATGTCATTGTCCCCCCCTTTCTCAGCCCTCATTAGGCCAGTCATTGAGTACAATGCCCCCTTTGGCATGTTTCTGACAAAACATATGGCACAAGTGGAACAGCCACAGAGATACCTTACTAAAAGGATAAAAGGCCTAAACAACATGGCTTTTATGAAACAACTCAAACATTATCACTATACTTAGTATCCTACAGACTGCAAAGAGGTGACCTATATATGAAATACAAGCATGCTCTGACCCATTACTTTTGGATTTACTGCATATCATCAAGTCAAATGTCATCAGAAATACTACATCTAGGGATCTAAACCTCTTCTGCAACATCAACAGAACAGTTTGGAGGGACAGGTGGTATATCTTGAAGAGGATACTACTGCTCTGCAACAGACTCCTCATCCACATAGAACTAAGTTCATCCCCTACCCATATTCAAGTGCAACTTAGATCTATGGATAAGAAACAGAAAATTTACCCCTGTGCTGCCCCCTGTACCACTAATGGACAGAGGCATCACTTAAATGCTTTATCGCATGCATGGGTCCTCTCAAATTATCTATGATGTGATCTCAGTTATTTTCATTAGGGGTAATATATAATTATCGACCATGGAATGGGTAAGGCCAACATCTAACCAAATGAGACAGGTAATTCAAACATAAAAAGGGAAACTGATTAGGCTTAAAATGGCCCCCAAGGGCAGCTAGTCTTGTACTTACCTGTGAATCTATGAACCTACAGAATGTGATCAAGTGGGCATGTTGCTAAATGCTGCACTTGTATAGTTGTAATATGCCAGGTCATTTTTTTTTCTGTTTGGTTGTGATATTCAGCCAGTAGCAGATAAGGGTTAAGATCTTGAGCAACAATTGTATAATATTGCTATTCCTGAACCCCACAAGAAAGTAGTTATTTAGGAGCTAAATGAAGGTGAAGCATAAAAATTAAATATGAAAGATTCTTAGGAATGAGATGGAAGAAGGTGAAGTAAATAAGGAATACTAGTTATCATTCTGTAGATTTAGAGGAAGGTAGTGAAGTTGATGATATTACTATAGGAAGTAGGGTTAGGGAGCAAAAACAAAGGAAGGAGGTAGGGAGTCTACCTCTACAAAGAGGCCAGTCACAAGTGGAGTCCCACAGGGATTGGTCCTGGGACCGCTCCTTTTTAACATTTACTTATCTGAATTCAAGGCCAGTGTCAGTGGCTCCTTGCTGACTAAATTTGCAGATGATTGCAAATTAGGAGCTGTCATTGAATCACCCACTGGCACAAATATTCTCCAGGAAGGGCTGACACAGACAAACAACTGGTATCAGAGCCATGGACTAAAACTAAATGCCAAGAAATGCATAATAGTATCCTTCAGGAAGGCATCCACACCTGGTAACTATCATATTGACAACGCACGCCTAACAGCTGACACAGTAGTTAGGCACATGGGGACACACATGGACCGTAACCTAGCCTTTGACTATCACACATCTATAGTAGTGAGGAAATCATTCTATGTTGCACAACTTATAAACAAAGGCATGCATCTAGGTCAAAGGAGGCCATTGTTCCACTATATTTGGCATTCATCAGACCTATCATTGAGTACAGTACCCCCTTTGGTATGAACCTAACCAGGCATATTCAATAAATGGAATGTTGTCAGAGGATCCTCACTAAAAAGAACACAGGGCATAAGCAATATGTCTTATGCAAACTGTCTCTGTATTCTGTCTCCCACAGACTGTTGAGTGGAGATCTATGCCTGGCATACGAGGCATTGTCAGACCCCACTCTGATGGATCTCCTACATATCCGCAAAACAAACAGCACTAGAATTACCAATCTAAAGACTTAAACCTTGTCTGTGATATAAATGGTACCTACTTGAAAGACAGGTATGTATCCCAGAGGCAACCTCTTCTCTGGAGCAGACTCCCCAACTATGTGAAGCAGAGTTCCTCCCTAACCCAATTCAAGGGTAACTTGGACTGTTGGATGTCGAATAGGAAATTCATCCTGGTTTGGCACCTATGTCTCCAATGGACACAGGCAGCCTGTAAATGGTTCATCTCCTAGGTCCCTACTTGTAAATGTTTTATCACCCAAGCTCCTGCTTACATTTATCAAATGTACCAGAGCTTCCCAGATATTTGAGATGCATGGTTAGGCTTAAAAAGGCCCTCATGGTCATTAGCCTAGTAAAATCCTATGAGCCTATAAGTAAACATAAGACCACTAAAAAGGGAAAGGGGTACATTTACAGTATTTCCCCTGAATATTAGTCGTATTAAACATGCAGAGAAGTCAATAGGGATTTTCAATGGTGTACCACAGTACTCACAGATATTATGTGTTTATTAGATACTAGATTACCGAATTCTAAACAAAAAGAACAATCTGAACATTTTGTAGATATAAAAGTAGTTTGGAATTTAGGTGAGCAACATTACTCAGGGATAGCCATGTTGGTTGTGAACCTATATATTACCATAACTAATGCGGAAAATGTGATTATAGGTAAATTCTGTTTTAGAGATTGTTGTATATGAGGTAGATGTGACTGTTTCATCATTCTTTATGCTAGTCCAACATTGAAAGAGAGGTGCAGTATGCCTTGTCTGAGTCCATTAGAGATTATGAACATGTAACTATGGATATCCTTATTTTAGGAGTTGTTAATTGTAGTTTATGGGGAAATGAGAGAGTAAAATAGTAACTAAATATTAAGATTTATGATATATTGTTTCAAAATATAGGTTACTTTCGGGGAATAGAAGAGCTTTCACTCACCCTAGGGGGTATTGCAAATGGAGATTGCTTGTTTTTATTTATGCTCCTACTTTACTGTACATTACTGTACATTAAAACCGGCAATGGAATTGTTGGCTTTTTGGCCCATGTTGCAATTTGGAGTACATTTGATGTTAATATTTTACTTAAAAAATAAGGATGTGAGGTGAACAGATTGATTGAAGATTTTAGGAATTTGCCTAGATGACATGACAGTAACAAAGGCAATTATTGTTTAATACACATTATGACACAACATTGTTTTACTCTATCTAAACACAATGATGGTGGCAATATAAATCTAAATATAAAAGTATATATATGAAAGGCAAAGAATTATGGTATGAAATTCCAAAAGAGTTTTATATGGATACTAGTTATGAGAATTATGAAAAAAGTTTATGTTGTGATAATCTTGGTAATATAACTTTGCTTAGACAGGTTTGAGTTTAACAGGCAAACTATTAAACAAGCTATGAATATGCAAAAATGTCATAGTAAAGGAAAGAAGAGGAAGTTTCTCCTTTTTTTTTACAGTTGGTTGTGCAACCTAAATGAAAATATTATTTTGGAATTGGAGGCTTATTGTACTGGAATATTTGCAGAATATGTATCAAAACTATAACGATAAGTTTAGTGTAATGTGGAAAGTTGACAAAATATCAGGAAATATGATGTTAAATCTTCAAATCTTCAAAAATATATTACTTTGAAGGAACATAATAAAACTATACACAAAAGTAAAACTGAATCTGTGCTGGGAATGGACAGAATGGGTTATGATTTTTATAAAACAGTAAGTAATCCTGAAAAGGTTATGTGTCTACTTTACTTAATGAATAGTTCATCATCCATAAGCTTTGTGAAAATGTTTGTCTTAATTAAATAGATGTGGGAAAAAACATTTAAAAAATGGGGAGCCTCATAGTTCAGGGAATGTTAGTAATAAGATAATAATGGCTATAGTGTAATAAATATTTGTTAATGTGGTAAAAGAAGTTGTAGGAAAGGATGTTTATGGTATAAATGTGAGGGATTGTAAAGACATGTTATCATGTATTGGAGAAATTGCACAAGGGATACATAAAGGTTAGACAGTGGGGCAGGTTCTACTCTGTGATGTATGGAAAGCATTTGATGATGTAGACCATGCAAACATATGAAAAATATAAGAACATGGTATATCATTGCTAGTGAAAGATTTCATAAAAAATGTTTACAGTTGTGGGTTGTGCTGATGCAAATGCTTGGCTTGGGGTATAATTTGCATAGATAAAGGGGTAAAATAAATGTGTCTATTAAACAAGTCTCTTTAATTTAGTAATTAATGCTGTCAAAGTACTTGGAAAAAGAATGCCCAGATGCTATGATAGATTATAAAGGAAGAATGGCTTCAACTCTATTATTTACATAGCATGATTATGACAACCTCATATTAGTTGCAAAAATGTGCAATGGATTTCAATGGACTTTAGCTTGCATGCTCCATTTTGTCTATAGCATGATTACTGAAAAGTTAAGAGTAAAGGCAGAGCATAAACAATTTACTGTGTCATGCTTTGATGTGTTAAGGATCACATTTGAGAAAATATGCAGTTTTACCATGCAATGGAAAAAATTGTATAAACATTGGGATATTGTTAGATCATAGACATTTTTACAAGTTGCCTTTTGGTGAAAAAAGTACATTAGCTACATTCTGTTATACTGGAAAATGTAATTACTTAAGAGGGATGTGTATGCTACCTGTTTATCTAGCAACAACGCTTGTTGGATTTTTTTTTCCTGTTTAGGAAGTTAAATCCCAGCAAGAGGGGATTTTTGTATAATTCAACTGATAATGGAGGATTACACCTTATTAAGCCAGTGGTGTTTCTGGCAACATTATACATGTTTACAGTAGTAAAATCAATTTCTGAAAGTTGTACAGATGTGTGCGGGTTGACAGTTAAAGTTAAATATGGAGAATTATTTCAGTGCTCAGTTAAAAATAGAAGAAAAAAATTATTTATAAATTGCACAATATGGTGTACCTAAAAACAAGAGATTATGGTATAACAACATAATGGATAATTTGTACATGATAGACCCATGGAAAATGGAACAAAGTGAGGTTAGAAAAATGATATAATTAAGGTGAAAGAGATTACAAGTGTTATTTGAGTGTAGATATTTTCTTGCAAATAGTCTTAGTAATGAATTTATCTGTTAGAAGTCTTCAACATAATACTTACTAAGAGAGGTTATGACATGTATAACATGTTGAAGAAACAATGTCACAATTATTTTAAACTGTGTAAGAATTAAAACATTGTGAAGAGATAGTGAAGAGTGTGACAAAAACATGCTATTAGACAACTTGATATGAGCACAGTTACTTTTGGACATTATGTGGATCTGTGTGATAACTGATGTTCATCTTCTTCTTCTTCTTCTTTCGGCTTTTTCCCGGTTAGGGGTCGCCACAGCGGATCACCTTGTCCGCACATTGAATGGCAGTGGAGTTTTACGGTGTTGAGTTGCCAGCCCAGCGCCCAACCTTCCACAGAAGGCACACTCACATGCACACCTAGGGCCAATTTAGAGTGTCCAATCCACCTGCAGCATGTCTTTGGAGGACATGCAGACACCACTGCACCACCTGTGATAACTGATGTTCATAATATGGATCATTTTGCATGTCTTCTACACCTATGGAAAGTGAGGTATGTTGCAAGTTTGCATAAAGAAATGGGATCTAGAGGTTATGTTAAATGGTATTAAATGTTGATTGTGTGTCAAAAGTTGGGGGATGAGTTATTGTGAAAAATTACTACCTTGTACTTCATTCAAAGGCTGTGATTACATGCTTACATTCTATATGATATAAGTCTTATAAGATTGTCTCTGCTATTTTAATACAGAACTGTAATATTTCTGGTGAGTTTCATGGGCTCTTTTACAACCACTGGAGTTACCACCAACTCATACAGACTGACAATCACATGAAAAAAAGAAGTTTTACTGAGTGATCACTTGTAGAGTGACACTGAATAACAATAAGCAAATGTATAAATTTAAAACTGAAATCTCAGTTTTTCATGTTAATTCTGTAAATAATATAAATGATTATGATTTGGTTACTGGTTGCAACAATATTTTACATGCTAAAGAAATGGATTTGAAGACATTTGCCTAAAAAGAGAATCTTGAGAGGTAGACTTTTTGAAATCTGTTTCAAGAACACATACAAAATGAAGTTTAATCTTTCTAGTAGTGCTTCAATTTAGATGCTCCTGTTAGTTTATTTATATTTTGGTTAGTGAGGGGTGTGCTGTCATAGCAAGTCTATCTAGGAGTTTTTATAGCTTGAGAAGTTCTGAAATATAGCTATTCCATGCTTTATCTGGAGGTATCTTATTCTTTGTTAGCATAGTAAATGGTGAACTAGTTAAGAAATGATTATCTTCCAGTCTGGAATGCATAGTTCCATCATTTAACACAAATACAGTGCACATTTCTTAGCAGTGCTTAACTACACATTAAATCTTGATATGAGACATACACAATTAATGATTTTGTTTTAAAACTGCTTTCATTGAAGTGTTTCATGACTTTTGGTTCTTAAATATGTTTTTCTTATATATGAACCTTGCTATTATGCAGAGACTCTTAAGAAATAGACTTGTTACTATAAAAATATTTAATTATTTTCTGGATATAATAAGGGTGCTCAATGTATTACAATCTATCATGTGTAAAATAAGAAAATAAGACAGATTCTTTGGGCATACCTCATAAAGAGATGGTTAAGGACAAGTTAAATATGGTAGAAATCTGGTCTTAGCACTGTTGATGGAAACTAATGGGGTAGCTTTTGGCAAATTAATTCATTAAATGACTTAAAAAGGTCAAGTATAACTTGTAGAGGGATTATCCGAAACAGGTATACATGTTTCACATGGGCAGATTGTGGGATAGTTATGTATTCAGAAACAATGTTGCATTTTGCTGCTGAGGAATAGCAACTTATTTGCCCAGTTTTTCAAAAGAAAAATGTAAACTAGATTTTCATAATAATAAAAAAAATCTTTAATTTATGTTATACATGAAACCTTGCTGGACCAATTTTTACTCACCTCTTAAATGAGAAAATAAGACATTCACTAGAAGTGTAATCGCTATATTTTAATTACTGTTTTAGAAGTTTTTTTTTTTTTTTGCTTTTCTTGACTGGTGTGATAAAATGTTTCTACCATTAGATATTAATTACTTTGTGAAAGTTCAAGTACTAAATCTAGCTGTGAGATCTAATTAAACTTGACATATTAGTCAGTTAGTATCTTTATAAAAAATAACATTTGTTTTGTTTACGTGATTAAAATGAACACACAGTAAAAGTGACAGCAATTTCTGTGTTTGCTCCATGAACTTAAATACACCATATGATATTGTGGGTGTTGGGGGTCATCTGACTCACACATCAATTAATATTTGTTGTGTATGCTCTTTTTGACAGTGCAAAACATGTATTTATTTATTTTAATTATTTGCTCTTTGGTAAATGAAAGACTGACTGAGTTAATGGCTCATTCTCAGTGGAGGCTCTGGGAGAGGAGCTTTTTTTTCTTTATGTTTTTTCATTGGGAGTGGTTTTACTTTCCTCTGAAGTTGAACATTGTTTTAAAGGCTGATCTTTTTTGTTTCCTGTCAGCATGCAATTAATCCTCAGAAGAAGCTCTAAGTGTCTGATAGATTGACTGTTATGTGTTATAAAAATGAACGTTATATTGAAAATGCTCACTTTGTATGTGTAAAACCTTTGTCTGAGCTAATTTACACAAGCAAAATCTTCGATCTTAAAGTTAATATTTCTGACTAGAAAATCTCAGTGCAGAGACCTCGGGTTTTAACAAGGTCAGACCATGTATTTTTGTGCTAAACGTTTGGTTTAATCATTTTTCAAGTGGCATGTTCCTTCTCTGTATTTTGGCAAATGGCAGCAGTGACCTTGCTTTCTAGAAGTACATGTGT
Source organism: Protopterus annectens (assembly GCF_019279795.1). Taxonomy (NCBI): domain Eukaryota; kingdom Metazoa; phylum Chordata; order Ceratodontiformes; family Protopteridae; genus Protopterus; species Protopterus annectens. The sequence continues at coordinate 858,421,010 of NC_056735.1, read as the reverse complement.
TAAAATTCATATTATTTTAACACAAATAAAGCCCTATGATTCATTTTTTGTGTGTTTTTGTATGTATATCAGCACAGTTGACCAGGGGTTAGAACTGTTGCTTCACAGCACTTGATTCTTCATTTTAATTTCTCCCTGGATGGCCTTCTGTGTGGATTCTGCATGTCCTTCCTGTACTTTAGAAGTGACTTTCTCGACATGCCTCAAAAGATAAACAAATTGATTAAGATTATAGAGTAAATCATAATTCTGTATGTATATACCAGAAAAATATACAAATTGTTACTATATAATGAGTAAAAATATTTTGTTATGACTGCATACTTATGTTACATTATAAGAGATTTTAAAATGTTATTGTATGCCTTCACTGTGTGCATTCAGAATTTGTTTCTATACCTTAAATTTACTGAATGTCATGACAAGCTCTGTCTTCTTTGAGATCCTGAAATGGATAAAGTGGGTATTGCAGAATGAATGAACTGTAGAGAGGCATTTTTTTTTTTTATGCTTTGTATGTTTTTTGTCTCCATGCCTACTGGACATTAAGCCGCCCCACTCAGATTTAAGCCTGTTTGTTCCCTAGTGGTGGGGATCCTGCAAGATCCACTAGGGTGAAAGCCATCTTGAGGAGGGGCACATCATTTAGATAGCTATGATGTTTGCTTGTGTCCTCACTGGCATCTTGGCAATGAGGGCATTTTTACTTATTAGCCTATCCCCTCCACTGAGTGTAGGGACATGTAACCTGCATTAATCCAGGGCCAACAGATCCTTACTCCACAAAAGTGCATGATTGTATGCCTTTGCTAAATTAAGGCTGCTACCCACTGGTGCCTTGGTATGCCACATGCACACCCCAAAGCACGGGCCTTCCCTTTCCTTGAAGGCCTGCTACAACCTATGACTCTCTCTACCCCCCCCCCAAGGATATGCATACCCATCTTCTGTGCCAACTCCATCAAGCTCCTAAGCCATTAATTCAACTCAGGTTACCTGGGCAATAGTCAGAGTTTTGTCTCTGTATGCCATTAGAGCTGTATAAACTGCAGTGAGATATGATAGTTACCTGGCCCAGCAAATTTATCTTGTGTTAATTCAAGCCAGCCATTCATATGTTTATATGGTTAAAAAATGGTGCAGATGTTTCAATCTGATTTCATTTATAGTAGTAATGCTATAAATTACTATAGTTTGGAGTCTGTACTATATCACTCTGCTTTGATTTAATTACATAAATATAATTAGCTTTCAAAGTGACTTATAGCATTAACATCAAGCCCAGTCTCGTTATTTCAAACATTTTGTTGAACGGTGTCAGAAGTAAATAAATGTGATGTTTTCTTAGTGCAAACAAGTGGTACAAGGTACAAAAGTAAAGAAACAAAGTTTTGCTTCACCAGAAAGGAATTCAGAAATATTTGCAAGAAAGTTTTATAGTCTTTCATTTGAGAAATGTTTCAACCAATTAAAATATTTTTTTTCTAAAAGCTAGCAGCTGCTGATTCAGAAATTCAGTTTGTTCATGACTTCAAATAGAATCACAGATCTCCTCCCTGTAGTGCTACAGCAGACTGCATTTCTGGATTTTGCAGGAGAAAAAATACAGTAATGTCATGATAAATCTTGAGTTTTCAAAGGGAAAAATAACTAATACTTCTAGAATAAAACAAACATTTTAGGCTACCATGACCTAAGACAGTATCTGTTCTGTATTTCCTGTTTGTCCTTAGTGAGGGAACATGTCCCACATAGTCTACTAATTTTTTTTGTCTCTGAATTGTGGATGGCATCAGAAATGATCATGCAATGGCAATTTACAGAAATAATTAGATTTCACATTAAGTAGCAAACTACCAAAAAAGGAACCAAAGTACTGGATTTGTACAGAGTGGCTCAGAAGAAGCAAAGCTGATCAATATATAAAAAAGAGTAAAGATGAAGCATGAAATCTGTGTGATGCAAAGTCAACCAAATATGGCACAGAGAAAGCCTTATGGAGTAAGTATGATGATAAGCATTGCGACTTCCTTCCTCTTGGGACACTAATCAAGGATCCTTAATCCTCACCACTGACACCAGTGAGGGACTTTCACTTGGAACAAAAATGGATACACAGTATTTTCATCTGAAGCTTTCTGCATCAAGCAAAATTTCCATTAAGAGCACACAGGGGACACACTCCACTCTTGGGGTTGGAGTCTGTATCTCTCTCTCTCTCTCTCTCTCCAGGCCCCAAGTAAGAATTCACCTGACCATTAAGGAGCTCTGTGGCCCTGTTCCAAGTAGCTGACACCCACTCTTTAAGGTTTGATTTACCCCCCCCCCCCCACACACACACACACACTCACCTGGGAAAGTCTGGCACAGATTTACTAGCTCTGCTACCTTTGCCCAGACTATAAGGTAGTTCCATTGCCACTAGGCAGCAGCTACTCTAAGGCTTTTAACAGGGTACCCAATTATACTGAGTGAAATTAATACTAATGCCAATGTAATGTTGACCAAACAGTAAGGATTTCAGGAGCGGCCACAGTGCCACCAAATAAATATAAGTACCCTCAAAGGTTAAAATATTCTCTAAAAGGCCAGCTACAATGAAAAGTTTAAATATATTTAATAATAAATAATAAAATAACATGAAAATACTAAATATCTATAAACACCAGAGCTTCAATCACAGGCAATATTAAAAATAACGTTGATGGAAAGATCCACACAGATGCAGAAAAACAATACTTAACTAATCTCACAATATTTTCCTGACTGATTAAATAATTACTGTTTTCTAGTTCACTTACTAGAGCAAGGCAAGATTATGTGGGTATGTGGTCTTCCTTGTCAGGTTTCACAAGCAGACTGCCATGAGACTTTTATCTCATCTAGTATTAAAACATCATTTCAATGCTGGATTACAGAATTATATCACATACATCTGGTCAACTGACTTCTGGTTCCCACACTACCCCCTTTACTAGAAACTGAGCCAGAATCTTGCACATATGTGTCACCATACACATACATGGAGCTTTGCTAAGATGTGTTATAGCATCTGGAAGGTATAAAAATATTTGAAAAACTTCCATCCTTCCAGGGTTGCAATTAGTTCACCCCTAAGGACAATATAGTAAGATTGGGTTGGGAGGGTGGCCTAATGGTTGAGGTGTTTGCCTTACAAACACAAGGTGCAGGGTTTGAGTCTCACAAGGGATAATTGGCTAGGCTTAAAATGTCTCACAAGGGCAGTTAGCCTAGTACTAATCTATGAATCTATGAATCCTAGTCCTGGTTTTCACAGACATTTTGTCTCTGGTTGCAATCAAAACTGTTTGATGCAATCTTTATGGCCTAAACCAGGTAATTTAATTTCAGACTGTTTTTCAAAGTTAGCTGGACTGAGATTAACCTCTTCTCTTCCAATATCCTATGTTACAATATATTCCTTTCAACAGTTATAGTACAGTCTGACATACAGATGTATTTCTTTTATGTTCAGCAGGACCCACTGTTGGTAAATTTTTAACCCAAGCCACTTTACAAATACATTATTTTCAACACAAGCACCTGCACAAATTAGTTTGATATACAAATGACATGTAATTCTTTGCACACTTCCAGCTAGCTATGCTGGCATATGTTACATATCCACTGCCCTACTTCTCCTGGCATAGCTGGCAATACCTCACATCATCACAAGCATGATAAAAATAAACGCCTTTAAGTTTTCAAAAAAAAAAAAAAACTCTGGCAGGAGGAATCATTCACTAAAGTGAACTAAAAGAAATTAATTTGTAGTTGAAAAAACTACATGTATTACAATCATGCCAAGACACTTGGTTATTTTATTTATCCTTTGTTGATCATGTTAGTCTAACTAGTCTAGTAGTCTATATTCAGGGGACCTGAGGTGGTATTTATACTCTTATGGGAAATTTGGCTAGGGCATTGTGGAACTTCCCCCTACTCTTTTCAATAGTTTACATCCACCTGAGCTACCATCATCTCAGGCAGACTGGGCCTTGGTTTAATGTTTCCTCTGAAGGTTGATATACTCAGGAGTGCAGCAACCCCATTATGTAGTCTGCAAGGTGTTGCAGTAGAACCCACAACCTTCTGCACCAAAGACAAATGTGCCACCTGTTGTACCACTTACACTATTGCTACCTACTACATTATATTTGTCAGCAAGACCTATATTGAAAATGTACACAATGTAAACTTTTTTTAATATAAAAGTAATGAACATCTGCAACCAGAAAGGGAGTTGGAAATTTGAGAGGACACCACATAATTAATAACTGAAGTATAACATTTATACTAGACACTGCAGCAGAATTTGATGCAATGTATGTTCAAACATTTGCGCCCTGGTTCAGAACAAGAGCAATTTAAAGCAGTTCTTGTGTAAAATGTTTACTTATTTTGGCATCATGTTAAACTGAAAGGTGAGAGACAGAAGTTGTCAATGAATGAGTTTAAGAAATATAAATGCAAGGTCTATTTCCATCAAAACAAATTTCTGTTGGAAATGTTTTATTGCGCAACCTTTGATTTTGTGAATTTAACATCCATTTTGGGTTATTTGAGTTGTCAGAATTTTGGCATGGTGAAAAGAAATCACATTTCAAATCAGTCTAGCAATTCACTTAAAAAGTCTGAATATTTATTTACTGGGTGGGTAGTCAGGAGTCCATTAAATTTACACTGCTTCCACAATAAAACCTATGGAGCATGTTCCAAATAAAAATTGTACAGCTTTGTGTAATAAAACTGAGAAAGAATTTAACCTCATGGAGCAAATGAGTGATTCAGAAACAAAATAGCCTACTGAATGAAATAATAGTATGGTTACTGTAGTGAAGAAAGACAACTCGCATTTTTGCAGGCCTACAAGAATTAAATAAAGCTTCAAAAAAACAGTATTATTCACTTATCCATTTGGTAGAATTGAAAAAAAAAAGTACATGGGCTGTCTGATATTCTACTGTGCTTGATGGAAACCAGTGATTTTGGCATATCAGTCTTGATAAGAAAAGTTGCAAGTTGTGTACTGTGTACTTTTATTTAATCTGTGAAGTGAGACAAACTCCTAAACCCCCAGTTTGTATTTCATCAGTGTCTGATGTGTTTATGAGGGGTGCATGTTCTTTGCAATTGAGTTTGTTAATTGTTGGTTCTCAGTCCACACAATGAACAACCTTAACAATGACTGCAACACTGCAATTGCTAGAAGTATGACTTTTGAAAATTTGTCTTTTGATATGTGTTTTTAGCTGTATTACAGTTCGTTTTGGAGGTTATGTGAGTGGGGGCCTAGAAAGGAATTTTTATAAATTCCAAAATACATTAGAAATCTGGGCCAGCAAGCAATGCACCATCATGAATTTGGACAACTAACAGATGATTAGCATAAAATATCTTGATTCACCTCTTTCATCTACCAGTATTAGACTTCATCAGAAATGCTTGGTGGATTAAAGCAGTGAATAAAAATGTTTTTTTTACATCATCTGTTAGTTACTGGCTCATACTTCTAGTGGATTTTGGAGTTTATTGTTGTGTTTTTCCACACGACCATCATTTTCATTAAAGGAATATTTATGTTGGTTTTAAGAACTGTAGTTATGGTTTGACTGTATTGTTTCTGCAGTTGAATGTCATGGACAGGGTGTGAGAACATTTTTTAGTAATGCAGTTTTTGTCCATTCTATACAGTTGTGTGTTAATATATTTAAGCAAAAGAGTCTAGGGTAAAACAGTTTGGGGAGGTTTCATGGGTCTTATTTTCTTGTGAAAGGCATGCACTTTTCTCACAATCTACTCTGGTGACCGAGTCAAAAATCTTGATGATATCCAGGTAGACCTTGACTAATGATACTGCACATTCAATTTCTCCTGTAACCCAGATGAGAATCTAAAGAAAGTATTTCCTTCTGGACATTAGCCCATGTCAGTCATTATTCTTGAGATTTTTCTCTTCTAGAAGAGTGACTAGCTTTTTCCTCTAGAGTTTTTCCATTACTTTCTGCTGTTAGGTTATTGACATAAAATTATGTGATTTGTCCTGTTCTACTCTTGTGAAAGGGTATCAGTCTTACTGTGCAAATGGTCAACTGTTCCGAATACCAAGTATACCACCACAGTAAACAAATATAAAATAAAAATAAAATAAAACACACACACACACACACACACACACACACACACACACACACACACACACACACACACACACACACACACACACACACACATATATATATATTAATTTATGGTTCACTGTCAGAACGGCGGAAGCTCACAAATGAGAAAGAATGTCAAAAGACTGAACCAGGAGCATCGAAAACTCAAAAGGACAAAAAAACAAAGAAAAAAAAAACACAACATCTGCATTTTTTGCTAAGGGCAAGGCTCCCTGCACCTCTCACATCACATCCCTTGATATATATATATATATATATATATATATATATATATATATATATATATATATATATATATGAATAAAGAAAAAAATAGTGAGAACACCAGGCTGTCAAGCATAAAACAAAACGTTAATAATATAATAGTTAAAAATGTGAGATAAGCACTTTCGGGTCATCCCGAACACTTCCTCAGGTCTGCCATTACTTAATCAAAATATCATATATTTAACTTAGTTTTAAATATATGTGCCTCTTGATAGAGTATTTTGAGCCACTTGAAAGAAAACTATTACAAGAAATTGTACAATTACAACATGAGATAGAAACTAAATATGCTGAAACAGGTCATGCCATGAAATTAGATGAGCTATATCTGAGTGTGACATCTTACAATACTAAATTGGTGCTTATTAAATCTAAGAAGTTGGCCCGAGATTTTAGGGCTTTTAAGAATGGCCATAATTTTACTTGGCCTAAGACTAGAGAAATTAATGCCAATGAGAGTGAGAAAAGTAATGAAACTAACAATCCAGTATCAGTTAATTTACCCAGAACTGATTATATTTCAGAAAAAAGCACCTCTGTCATTTTTTATGTCAATGGTAGGCAATCCTCTGTCTAATCTACAATCTCAAATTTAGGAGCCAGACCTAAGGAGAACAGAGAATAGACATTTTCACTGTCATCTCTCCCTTTGTTTTTTCCAAAGCATCTGCTGCATTTTGCAACTTCAAACAGACAGAGAGACTGAGGTCTTTGAGCAGAGAGAGGAGGAAGCAATGCCTTTCCACAGATTGGAGAGAACAGCAAGGGTGGAGCAAATGCTCACTGATATAGAATATCTTGTTTTTAATTTATTGAAAGTACAGCTAACTACATATTAATGTACAGAGCTAAATAAAGGCTTAAACGTCATCTCTGCTGCTAAATCTGAATTGAATGATGTTATTCTAAATCCTAAAATGTTTGGAAGAAATATCATGTTGAATTAGATATATAATGTGGATATTTCTACAGCATATTTTATTTTTAAGAAACCAAGCTTATTTATTCCTCAAAATACACCAATTATGGACACTTTCCTGCAAATATGTGAGCAGGATGCTGCTAATTTTTTATATGAATCTAGACATTGATTCTATAATGTTAGTAAAGAAGAGAGAGATGCTTTATGCTGACTTAAGGAAAATGAAGACTCAATCATTAGACCCTCTGATAAAGGAGGCGGTATAGCTGTGTTGAACCGCTTGGATTATATAAGGAGAATGACAGCAATACTGGGAGATGATGCAACTTATACTGCACTTACTAGGGTGCAGGTTTACATGTGCCAGAATATTGGACTGAAACTTGAGAGCCTCTTATCACAGAATAAAATTTCCAAAGATATTTTTGACTATTTTATAGTGGAACAACATTCCATTCCAGTGATAACTGGCCTACCTGAAGTACACAAAGAGCTTTATGACCCCCCTCCCAGTGTGACCCATTATATCAGGTAACAGATGGGTTATGGGGCCGCTGTCAATCTATTTTGAATGTCAACTTAAAAATGTGTTGCAGCTTAATCAAACCATAATAAAAGACATAGGACATTTTTAACTCAGTTATCAAATTTAGCAGAATCAATGAGAGGAGACACCCAACACAAAAATGGTAACCTTAGATGTGAATAGTCTCTTCATGGTCATAACCAATGATTTTGGGATAGCATCATTAAGGCACAATTTGGAACATAACAGCGATTTTAACCAAGTCAAAATAGAGTTGATTTATTGCCTTATGGTTTTAATCTTAAATAACAATGTTTTCCTGTTTGAGAAGATAATATACTGGCAGAGATGGGGTGTTGCTATGGGTACACCATGCTCTAACAGCTATGCCGATGTGTTAATGGCTGACTGGGAAAATACTTATGTGCTCAACAACAACTCCTTTGAAAGACTGCTGAAATTTTATAAACATTTTGTGGATGATGTCTGCCTGATATGGTGAGACACATCAGAGAGGCATAATGACTTTGTAACATACTTTTAGAGTGCTACTGCATTTTTGAAATTTATCTTGCATTATTCAACCACCTGTATTAGTTTCTTGGATGTTAACATCTCATTAGACAAGAAAGACAAATTTACTACAAGCCTATACAGAAAAGAGTGTAAGAAGAACAACCTGTTAAATAGGAACAGCATGCATCCCTCATTCACGTTCTGTAATGTGATTAAGAATCAACTCCATTGGATATCCAGACTATGCACTAAGGATGAGGACTATAGCACAACAGTTTTGAGTTTGAAGGTGGGTCTCTGAACAAGGGGGTACAAGCATGCTGAACCAGAAAAAGAAATGGCTGCATTTCATGAAAATGGGAGGGTTAAAGCGCAACCTTTATTCAACTGCCCACATAATGAAAATTTACTCAGAAAGTAAAGAAACTTCAGTTGATAGTGCTGTGGGGTGAAACCGGTCTACGAGAAGTAGAAATAGAGTCACCTTTACTTACGAGAGTGATGTTAAATATATATGTGACATTATTAAAAGGCAATTGGAAAATACTCATGCGAGATCCTATCCTAAAGGATTTAGGTGGAGATGCACCCACCTTCCTTTTTAAGAGGAACAAGAATTTAAACAAGTATTATGTCATTCTCACAATGCGCTTGAACTTCCATAATGAGTTTATACATCCTCATACACGAAAGAATATAAATGTTACACTTATGCAGATTGCAGGATGAAATATTTAGTATACGTAGCTTCATGCAGCCTATGCTCAAGTTTTTATAGTGGAAAGATGGATAGATTTTTCAAGGAGTGTATTTCTAAGCATGTTAGTGATATCAGACTGAAAGATCTGAAAAATCCACTTGCTGGACACATTATTGAAAATGTGGAACATCTCTTCTTCTTTATGGCCCTACAAGTGCCTAAAGAGAGTATCAGAGGAGGAGATATTAAAATAAGTACTGAATAGAACAAGATGAAGAGGATTGCTAAACTATGAGCCTATTTACCACCTGGTTTGAACATCAATTTACAGTTGAAACTGGCCCTAAAAGGGGGGAGGCTGCTCAGAAAAATCTTCTTGGTTCCTGGAAGGGCAGTGTTCTGGAGAAGACATTTTGATTTGCAGTCTATTTTTTATTTAATGATATTTTGATTAAGTAATGGTAGATCTGAGGAAGCATTTGGGATAACTCAAAAGCACTCATCTCACGTTTTTAACTATTTTATTAAGTTTTGTTTTATGCTTGATGACCTGGTGCTCACACTAGTTTTTTCTTTATTCTTGTTTTAAATTTTCTGGTGCAATTCTTTACTTGTCACTCCATACATGTGTGGATTTATATATATATATATATATATATATATATATATATATATATATATAATATGGGTCTACTTCAAAGTATCAGAAGATGACACCGTTGAAATCGCCAAAACCTCTAAACATAGATCTCTGAGTTGGTGTATTTAATTTGCAGAGGATGTGGGGGTGCAGTGGAGCTTAATCCCCTGCAAAAACATTAAATTACTGTTTTTTTGTGTTGCTATTGTTTTTTTTTTTTGTTTGTTTATTTTGTAGTGGAATAGTTGGAGAATGAGTGTTGTAACTGATGTTGTTATGGGACTCGATGTTTTAATTTATATATATATATATATATATATATATATATATATATATATATATGGGTTCACTTCAGTTGAACGAGTTTCCGAAATCTCAAAACTCATATGGTGGAGACCATATGATTGAGTTTTCAGAAACTTGAACATCTGAAAGGGGGGTTAAATAGAGTGTGTCAGTGTTTTTGGTGAGGGATTCTGTAGGGGGGCAAGCCCTCTGCACTCCTGCAATTTAAATATACCAACTCCAAGATTGCGCTACATCGGGGAACAGGGAAATCTCTTGTTCCGCAGTGTCTGTAGAAGCATGGAATGGGAGAGTTTCCTTTTCCCCAATGTAGTGCGATCTTGGAGTTAGTATATTTAAGTAGGGGGAGTGTGGGGGTGCAGGGGGCTTGCCCCCCTGCGAAAATGTCTTTACACGTGTTTTTTTTTTCACTTCTGATGTTTGAGTTTCTGAAATCTTGAACATATGGTCTCGATCATATGAGTTTTGAGATTTTGGAAATTTGATCATCTGAAGTGAATCCATATATATAAATAAATAAATATATATATATATATATATATATATATATATATATATATAAATCTGCACCCCCCCACACCCCCTGAAAATTAAATATACCATCTCAGAGATCGCACTACAGTGGGGAAAAGGCATACAGGTGATCGCCATACAAACTTACACATAAGCAGTCATGCCCACACCTCTTCAATAGGCAAAGCACCTTCCCCTATCTACAATTTCCACTGAAACATGTCCTTTTCACAAACAAATAAAAACAGAAAACTGAAGATTTCTCTACCTTTTCTCATACAGCCCAAAAAACATGTAGAACAACTCCCTTATACCACCAACATAACCTCTGCCATTATGCTATAACACAATCAACGTATTCTTAAAGTCACAGTACCAAATTAAAAGTATTTAAAACAAATAAAATAACACTACTGATAACAGAGACCTTACCAACAAAACCTGTATCATATCTTTTAAAATTTTTTTTCATACAACACTCAAAATACAAACCTAACAGATGTGCAATCGATGTTCTACGACTTGATATTCTAAACTTTCTGTCTTTAATACTTTTGATATTGTGGTCTTGCCTGTTTAAAGTTCAATGTTATGGAAGTTCGAGCTTTCAAAGGGGATCCATATATATATATATATATATATATCAAACACACACACACACACACACACACACACACACACACACACACACACACACACACACACACACACTCACACACACACACACACACACACACATACATTTATATAGATATAAAATAAGCACAAAACGTTGAATCAGGAATCCAGGGTGATAGTCAATTTTATTGATGGCTTCTTTAATTATACAAGGTGGCATAGATAAGTTTGAAGAATGTTGGCTTCTTTAAATGGAACTGCAGTGTTAAAGGTTAGCAGCATTTTTCCCAACAAGTGGACCAGTTCTTTGACATAGAGGTGTTCAAGAAAAAAGAGAGTAAGAAACAAAGAACAAGAGTTTTGGGGAAGCAATTAGGCAGTAAAGCTAATGTGTATTACATAAGTGTACATTTAAAGTTGTTAAAAAAGACCAAAGTAAAAAAAAAGTCACATAGGAAGGATTTCTATACTGACTTGGGAGGAAGATTTTGAGCAAAAGGCAATTGAATTCTGAGAAATGTTTGCAGAAATAAGGTATCAGTCATATTGTGTGGAGGTGATTACTCAATTTCTGAAGAAGGAAGTGGCTGAAAATACCCTGATTAGGGAAAAAACACAGCACCAGTCTTGGGGAATGGGGAATTGTTATAGTGTTCATAATGGTGCCATCAAAAGAGTAGTTAGGGAAAACTGGAATATTTTAAAGTGTGTTATGTTCCAGGTTTACTTTATATTTTGTTATATTTTAAAGGGTAGCCTAATAGCAGGGAAGTATTGAAAGCAGGCCCTAATTTTTACAACATCTTTGGAGGCTAATTTGAAAAGTCTCGTTGAGAGTGATGGCAACTGAACAAACACAGCAAGAATAGCTAATAAAAACAAACGTACAGCATAAAAAATGAAGAACCAGGAAGAATAAAAACCTGGTGAATGATATCCTATGAAATATCAAGGTTTTGGGAAATTAGTAAACATGCTGCCTGATATTGTAAGACAAGCTAAAGACAAGGAATGTCGGGACAGTCACATTCAGCACATTATCATACCATTCCTTCTGTTAGAGCTAGTTAAACAGAATGCTCATTTAGAAGGATGTCTATCCAAAGTGATAGCAAGGTACTAAGAACTTGATGAAGCATTAATTGAGCACACCATTGACTTTCACTTGCATCAAGAAAATATGGCCGATGTAAAGAATCATCTAGTTGATGGATAGAGAAAGACAGAAATGTTGAGGACCAGGAGATGAGTTGACACTGAAGTCAAGCAGAAGGAAAACTTTTATTTAAGTGTTCCATTCAAGAGAAAGGAGCCAAATAGATGTACATTTTTCACAGGATTGCTGTCAACCAAAATGGATGGGCCTCTTTGAAGAAAAAAACATTAGCTGGATGGACCAACCAGATGTTTAGAGCCATTTCCCTGTCTGTGCCAAGATAGAAAAGGAAAATATCCATGTCATCAGCTAATCCTTTTGAGAAGAGGTTTTGAGAATGCTGTAGCACCTGGCTAGAATTTAAACTGTAAAGGTTGTCAAGTCTATTGCAAAATGAATTTCTCATCTGACACACAAATGAAAAGAAACCAATTTATTATGGCTTTTCCTGTGACTGTAATGTTATAAGGGTTGTATATCTTGCATATTGTGATTACTGCCACTTTTAGTATATAGGTAAAACTGAGTGCAATTTGAAAAAAGAATGTACAAGCACAATTATGATGTAACTCAACAGAATGCTAAGAATGTATCATATAAACATAAACTATTATGTGGAGATAATACATTGTTTTAATTTTTTGTGCTGGAAAAGTTCCAATTAATCCCAGATGGGACCCCTGGGAATTAAAATTAGAGTAGAGAGAACTTTGATGGCAACTTCGCCTTCATTTATGTACAAATCCAGGCTTAAATGATGCAATTTTAATAAGCAGTGTTTTAAAGTTGCATGCTGCCAAGTTGTAGAAGTGACATTGGAGGGAATTTAATAAAGCCTACATGTTTATTTTGTTTCTGTGTAGGCATTGCACTGTGCTATTAACATGGGCACAAACATTTTTAGATTCATTAAGCACTGCTGAGTGGTGATCATGAGTGCGCCAACGCAGAAACATCCATGGCATGCAAATCACCTCATAAGCAAGTGAATTTCATGCAAATGAGGAAGGCAGAGCGATCCAGTAAGCAGACAGACAACTCTGCAGACCTCATGTCAGTGTCTGTAGTGCACATGGAAAAATTCCATGTACAGGACTGTAGACAGATAAAAGGTGATGGAAAAATGTAGGTAGATAGACAGAAATGGCATAACACACACACAGATATGAGCAAAGCTATCCTCTGTATGTTCCAAAAGTTGCAGTAAATATATTAAAATTTTTAATAATCTTAGCATGTTTGCTCGGCACTCCACAGTGTGCAAACATGCCTTATAAAAATCAAATATTAATATTATGAGACAGAAATGTATTACAGGACCCTGACTGCTGTATCTACACTGGTGCACTGGTGCTGTTGCTAACGTGGAAGGGCTCGGAAGCGTGTAGTATCCAGGGAGTGAGAATTGATCCCTATGTAAATAAGGTGGAGTTACTGAATGGCATAATGGGGTAACTGTGTCCACATATACCCTCTGTGTAGGCAGAGAACTGTGTTGGTGTCCACACAGAAGGTAGCTGACATTAAGAGAGGGTGTGTCCAATAACTTCTAAGTTGATTGGAGCCTAGTTGCACCTGCTTCTGCAACGCACCACCATGCTGAGCGTGGAAGTCTGGGGGATTGTTTGCACTGATGTCTAAGCTTTGTTTACCTACGGGGCATGTCTTTCCATTTGTTTGTGCTATGTGCCACTGTGCTGAGCATGGAAGTTTGGGTGTGTGTGCACTGACTGCTAAGTACTGTTTAGCAATGGGACAAACTTTTGTGTGATGGACCGCAGTGCTCAGAGTATCTAAAAGGCCAATGATGTATTGATTAGTGTTGATCCTTGCTTAACTTAAACTAGGGCCATTAAATGATGTCAATGATATATTAGGCAGGTGCAATGCATCACAGGTAGCCAATCACGCAGGCAGCACCTACAGTGGAGCACTATAAAGTATGCATAGACCCTACAATATTATATTCCCCTCATTCTCTGCACAATTGGAGTACAGAGTTGGGAATTTTAACTGACAGAATGCAAGGGGCTGCTGCAGCTCTGCTAGATTTGTATGTGTTAGATGTTGAAGTCAATGCTGCTGCTGCTGACAATAGGCATAGGCAGAGAAAGAGGATAGTGCTCAGGCCCAAGGTAACCTTCAGGAGCTACATGAGCTGGAGATTGTAGAGCATTACAGGGTAGACAGGGACATACTACAAGAACTCACTGAGCTCTGCTGCTGTCAAATCAGGCCCAGAGCCAACAGAGGGGGACCCACCCCAGAGGAAACAAAGGTATGTATAGCCCTTAGGATAGTAGCCACAGATACCTTCCAAAGGCAAACTGGGGACATGATGGGGGTCTCACAGGCATCAGCATCTAGGGTACTCCACCAGTTCCTGGATGCCATGCTACCACATGCCAATGAGCACATTTCTTTTCTTCTCACCCCTGAGGTGAGGGCCAGCAAATGCAACACTTTTACCATGTAGCACACTATCCTGAGGTACTGGGTGCCATAGACTGCACTCATGTACACATCAAGGCACCACCCAGTGAGGAGAGTAGAATGTACGTCAACCACAAGGGGCACCACTCCATCAACTGCCGGGTTGTGTGCAATGCCCAGGGCATTATCATGAATGTGTGTACTGGCAGCCCTGGCAGCTATCCTGACTCCCATATCTGTCATGCATCACAGCTGTACCAGATGTTTGCTAGGGGAGACATCCTACATGGCCATTTAGTGGGGGATGATGGCTGCACACTGGAACCGTGGATGATGACACCCATCATAAATGTACACACACTCATGGAAGAACACCATAATGAGGCACACATACAGACTAGGAACATCATACAGCATGTGTTTGGGTTGCTGAAGTCACTGTTCTGGTGCCTTGATATATCTCATAGTGCCCTGCAGTACTCTCTAGCCACATTTGCACATATGTTTACAGTATGTGCCATGCTACATAATATGATCCTGCTGAAGCAGCTGCAGCAGGACCAGCATAGGGAAGGGATACACAGTCCCCCACCATTGCCTAGGTCACCACAGCCACACTCAAAGGAGGACATAGGAGGAGGATCCCCCTGATGATGTCCCTGTAGGCAAATGTAGGAGTGTCCAGTATGCCCTGACATTGACTACAAGACAACGCATAGCACATACACTGACAACCTTGGGCTCCAGGGACTGACACCTTACTCTCACTCACATACATATAATAAAATAGCTGATGCAAGGCAATCCACACAACCTGTACCTATCCATGTATTGGCTGTGTACTGCTTGCATCACACAGAGTCAGCCCTGAACTACAGTTTTGTTAAATGCTGTATTCTCAAGGTAAGTCTCTAACCTACACACTAATTGTAAGGATTACTATAATAAGATATCATATGTATGGATCTGCTGCTGTTATGCAAGAAAATATAGTGGGCTGTTTGGTCAGAGTTGACATCCAGATGGGACAACTGATACCCAGCCCAATAGTGTGTTCCTTAATTTTCACTAGGCCTCATGGCTGGAATATTCATGACAGCAAGCAAGGGAGATGTTAAACAGTGGCACACATGATATTTGGACTACTGTCTACCCAAGCTGATCATGTGCTGTTGTTCCACCACACCCAACACAGTGGTGTACCCATATAACCAATTTAACAGAATATCAGCTCTGGTATAGCAGTGGACCAGGCAATCTCAGGGCTGTAACATAGACAGCACTCATACACTGTATGTTTCTCTTCACGCAGGATAATAATGTACATATGTGTGTGTTGATTGTGTGATGGATGTCCTCTCTCTGTCTAACGACCTATGTGGCTTAGTGGACTAGGGAAGCTAACATGGGTGATGGTGTTGATGGTTCTAATCTGGAATTACTCACATCTTTTGCATGTGAGGTAGTAGTATGTTGGTGTTTTCACAGAATGTCATACCACACAACCTCTTAATGTAAGAAATCTGGACAAAGCCAGAAACAATGGGGGGACAAAGACCCAAACATAGGGGCAGATCTTAAATATTGGTCACATAAACCTTCCTGGATGTAAAGGTTTTGAGTAGTACATATATTCCGATGGATGTAAATTCTGACACACAATTGTTTGTCTTTAGTTAGTAGAATGTATTGATGTCAACATTCAATAAAGCACCAGAAATACACAAGTGCGTGAGGGACAGACCAAACATATGAGGCAAAACTCTGGACATTCTGTGAAAATTGGGATAGTTGAGAGGTATGCAGACTGTCAGTCTGTTCGTGGTGTAACATTACCAACCCCAGTCACATATTTAGTACAGCAGGCAGCTGGGGAATGCTGTTGACATTTTGAGTGAAGTGCAGTACTGCAGAAACAGGGTTGGATGTTAATGTCTGTAACATACAAAATCCTGGACTGGAATACAGGTAGGTGTGACCTGGAGTCACATTATAAGTACTGACAGTCCCACTGGGCATGCCTGTACACTTAGTAAAAATGAGCACAATTCTGTTGGCCCTTCTTTGAAATGACCTATTATGTATAAATGTCTATGCATACAGACATATACATATACATATCTATCTGTCAGTATCTGTCTTTCACATGCATAGCATATCTATTGCCATGTAGTGCCAAAAAGATATATATAACTATATATATTAAAATGATACATAGACTCCCCCCATATATCTGCAGAACATATATACACATACACACAAAACTACATTTGTATATATATATATATATATATATATATATATATATATATATATATATATATATATATATATGTAATTTACAGAAATATGTGTGTGGATGTCTGCATTGTCTGACATACCCTAATAATGGTGAGTAAACTGCAGTATCACACAACCCTCATGGGCTAGCCACCTGCAATAGTTATGCACTTTTTGCCCCATAATTTGCTGCCTAGTTCTACACTGCCCTATTCTACAAGGCCTGATGATGTCAACTACATTAAGACTACCAGCTGACACTGTGGTAACAAGACTTAAGTTGTGGAACATGCAATAAGTAGTGTGCTCAAGTGTATAAGCCTAGATAGGTAGACGTTCTAATCTCACTCTTTCCAACATGGTGTGTGTGTGTGTGTGTGTGTGTGTGTGTGTGTGTGTGTGTGTGTGTGTTTGTGTGTGTGTGTGTGTGTGTGTGTGTGTGTGTGTGTGTGTGTGTGTGTGTGTGTGTGTGTGTGTGTGTGTGTGTGTATATCCATATGGTATGCATATGATAACCTACGTAAAGTAGACAGAGGTAGGGTTTTGCATCATGTGGCCCCCAAATGACTGACAACAACAAGGCTTGCTGATATCAACAAGCATTTTATATTCTAAACTAATAGTACTAACAGACATGAGTTGTGCTGCATGCATCTGATATTGTGATGTGTAGTGTGTACCAGTACATTAATTAAGTGTTCTAATCTACATACAGCCAAACTGGAGTATGTGTGTGCCTTGGTGTGTCCTGTATGGAGTGAGTGGAAATGGTGCTAGCCTGAATGTGACCATGTTTGTGTATGAGGCTGTTACAGCAGTATACATCATGTTATGGGACCACAGCACATGTGAACTTAATTAGCATAATAGCCATACAACCTTCACAATCAGAGACATCTGTATACCCCTTGGTACAGGATCAGTACATATTGCACCAGTCCAAGATGGACTCAGGCAGATGCAGTGTACTGAGATGACGGCCGCCCAACCAAACAGGAGTTTCACTGGTACTACCATGCCCAAGGTCAGATGCGGTTCTAGCACCTGACAGTGACTGCGACAGTGTCCCCCATTGGACTGCTCAGGACCACATGCCAATGACCTGTGATGTCATGCTGTGGACAGTACACTCCCCTCTGTAGTGCAGGATGTACTGCCACTATAGGAGCATAACTGTGCATGGCCGTGTGGACTGTCTGCAGATGGTGTTGCTGACCTACATCCATGGGTCTGATGCCTAACTCCAACCACACATTCTAGCACATATAACGTGCAGTCCAAGACAGACACTGTCTCAGCCCACTGTCTGCCCAGTGGATCGTTGAACCAATCCAGGGTGCCCTGAATGCAGTGCAGGCAGTCACAGATGTCAGACTCTGCTGCATCCATAACCCTAAGCATATGTCTGGTGTTCCATTCAGAACATGCCTGTACTTCCATGATGGCCTGAAACATACAGGTGATGGACGGACAGCAGTACTCCTGTGAGTATCCCTGTCAATCCGCCTGTATGGGACCTCACCAGCTCTCTAGCTATGGCCAGAGCCTACATTCACTGAAGCCATAGTTGCCACACTGGGTATACTGACTGTGTGCAGTGACAATGGGGACAGAAGAGGGATGTCAATCTCTGGGACAGATTCAGCCCCTGACAATCCCACCTGTGCCTCACCATGGCCATCATCATCATCACCAGAGTCTAAAGAGACACTGACATCAGGTGGTGTGGGAGAGAGACCCCAACCCCGTGTGTCATCTGTGGAAACCAAGACAAAAGCAATACATTACTGCCTACACTATTATATATGGAAAATCCACAATGACTCATAATAATGAGAATCCACAACTGCACTACCACTCTCATATCCTCTCATCTCCGCTTTCATGCACAACAGACTTCCTCACAACAACATACACATTCAACTCAAGGCCTTTATAACAAGCATGTCAGGTAAATCATGTGACACTTGGTCATTACACTGTACCTTTTAGGTGTGCAATATGACACTATACCTGATAACGCTGCATATAAAACCCACTACACCTATCTTAACAAATATATACAAATACAAGTTTCAGTGCCTAAGGCATGTACCATCAACCTTTCAGTATGTACAAGGCATGTCAAATTAATTGCCTCATGTACACCAAGAGGCTTATTCCTTCTGAACTATAACTGGAAAAGTGTTTCCGCTCATTCAGCTACACTCCTGTGATTACCCACTCTAGGAAACTTAGGTAACTGTTCCTGACTGGAAAGTACAAACATTATACTCTGGTTATACACAACATTACCTGTACATAGGGTATTATCCTGACCCTTACCCTTAATAGCATATGTATGTTCCATAACAAAACAGTATCAAGCTTACCAGAAGCCGGACCATGGCCTTGGGCAACTTCTAATGGACCTGCAAAAAGGCGAGGGTGAGGTAATTTCAGTACCACCGCATGTTGCAGCACAACAAGCTAATACCTGCATATGTGTCACATGTACAGTAGCTACTGTGTTACCTGATGTATTGCTGATATTCTGAGTATGAGTGCACAACTGAGCTAACCCCCCACAGCACATAGACCTGACACCCATGTAAAGTTATGTACAGCCTGACAGAATGACTGCTACAGTATTACAATGGTGATCATAGTAAGTTTACCTGCATGCTCCTCTGCTGTGGACACCGTTGCACCCAACTCTACAATCTATGGTGTGATGGATGCTTGAGACTGTCGTGTGTCCCTAGGATTACCAGGGAATCCTCAGTACCCTTGTGTGGTTGTTCCATTGCAGGCCTTCCACCGGTCATGGCGCAATCCTGGGCTACATCAGCTGCCCTTTGTTATGCAGCATTCACCATGCCCACAGCATGGTGTTGGACTGGCTCATATGTCCTGTCCTGGTGGCCAGTCTCATTCACATCCTGGACAAGGTCTACCTACAATACATCCCTCTGTTGCCTGTTATGCCTCCCTCTGGATAGGACGATGTGATAATGCTGCCATAGTCCTTCAAGTATTATTTAATTCTCCACATCTGAGAAGGGGCCATGCCTTCTGTGATACATTAGTCCTGAAACACACCAAATGGGAAACACATTACAGGATCAAATACATGGATATCCACTATGTGCAGATACGGCAAGAACAAAATGGTTGGCACTATTCACGTCTTGATCATACATGTCATACTCCACAGTGTGATAACATACTACATGTGTGGATACAACCATGATAGTATCATTACTGAGGTAGTTCCCTGTATGTCATGAGAGTTTCTGCTGTATTATCATACACCTAACACACCAGTCCACTGTGATGTGTCCCCTAAGGCCAGCCACCTAATAATATGTCATAAGACTAGTGCCAGACAAATGGCAGTGTGCTATTATGACCATTATATTGGGACAATCTATCAACAGCAGTGTGCCACAATAAGAAAAGACAATGCAACCCTGATGTATTGTACGTCCTCTGTATGTGTAAGACAGTAGGGCATCAATGACATGTTATTACCTCAGGTCTTAGACAGGATTACTGCTGTACTCCCTATTCCCCATACCTCTATTCTTCCATCTGCATCCTGTTTTACACAAAAAGCAGTTACATACCTGGTAGAGTGCAGTACTCCTCTGTTGAAATGCACTACTAGTACTGTTTCGCAAAGGCATGTTTTGTGTGAGGAAAGTCTCATACAGAATATTTGCCCATAGCCAGATGCTTGCATTTAAACATGCTACTCATTAGCAGGTAATTGCCTCTAAACCTGTTTGTAGCTCTGATATGTTAACTACAGCCAAAAAGGTTGAGTTGCACTATCATTAGCCAATGACATGCAACCACTGTGCAATATATAAGGCTTTCATGTAGAACAGGGCCTCTTTCTTAGCTGTTGCGATGGACATTACTGGGGTGAGGAGACTACATCATCACAAAGGGTAGGTCTGTAGCAGAAACCTTTACATACAGCTGTGTGTACCACAGGCTGCAGCTGCTGCTGCAGGTAATAGACATAGGCAGTGAGTGTGAATACTTAAGAGGACAGCAAGCTGTATAGGCATATCCGCGTCAGCTGTGTCACCCTTGTTGTAGAGGCAGAGCCAGGGTAAGAGTACCCTTTACACTCCAGTTATGGTATGTGTTTAAGGTATGTATGTTAGGCAACTGTGTCAATAACAAAGTATTAGGAGACATATAGTGATGCT
Organism: Protopterus annectens; assembly: GCF_019279795.1. Taxonomy (NCBI): domain Eukaryota; kingdom Metazoa; phylum Chordata; order Ceratodontiformes; family Protopteridae; genus Protopterus; species Protopterus annectens. The sequence goes on along the minus strand of NC_056735.1, from coordinate 858,399,728 downwards.
ATACAGATATGTGATGTGTGTCCCTATCTGCAGGCCTGGGACTTCCAGCAGTGAAAAGCAGTTATTTACTTTGCAATGCTTTGTGTGGATAATGAGTGCATGAAGCATTCATTAATTGCTGTCTTCACACTAATGTAATTGAAATGCAACACAACACTGGATTTGAACCCAGGACTGTGTGTGGCAAAATGTACTATATTCAAGGCCTTTAACAGCCTGAGCTACTAAGTCATTGCTACAGTGGGTGTTTTTGGAAAATATATGTGCACACATACAGGCTGTGACATACATTTACTACATCCATCAGTATGTGCATGGCTTTATATGGATGTATTTCTGTACCAGAGTCCCAGTTGAATATGCATTTTGCCATGAGTGCCTTAACAGGTAACTTTCTACATTCTTCTTCTTCTTCTTTCAGCTGCTCCCATTAGGGGTCACCACAGCAGATCAACTGTTTCCATTTCTTCCTGTCCTCTGCATCTTGCTCTGTCACACCAACCACCTGCATATCCTCTCTCACCACATCCATAAACCTTATCTTAGGCCTTCCTCTTTCCCTGTTACCTGGCAGCTTCATCCTTAGCATCTTTTTCCCAATATACTCTGCATCCATCCTCAGCACATATGCAAACCAATGTAATCTTGCCTCTCTGGCTTTGTCTCCAAACCTTCCAACCTGGGCTGACCCTCTAATATACTTATTCCTAATCCTGTCCATCCTCGTCACACCCAGTGCAAATCTTAACATCTTCATCTCTGCAATGTCAAGCTCTGACTCCTGCCTTTTTGTCAATGCCACGGTCTCCAACCCATATAACATAGCTGGTCTCACTACCCTCTTGTAGACCTTCCCTTTCACTCTTACTGGTACTCGTCTGTCACAAATCACTCCTGACATTCTTCTTCACCAACTCCATCCTGCCTGTACTCTCTTCTTCACCTCTCTTCCACACTCACCATTACTCAGAACTGTTGATCCCAAGTACTTAAACTCGTCCACCTTCACCACCTCTACTCCCTGCATCCTCACCATTCCTCTGTCCTCCCTCTCATTCTCACACAGATATTCTGTCTTAGTCCTGCTGACCTTCATTCCTCTTCTCTCTAGAGCATACCTCCACCTCTCTAGTGTCTCCTCCACCTGTTCCCTACTCTCACTACAGATCACAATGTCATCTGCAAACATCATAGTCCACAGGGACTCTTATCTGATCTCGTCTGTCAACCTGTCCATCACCATTGCAAATAAGAAAGGGCTCAGAGTTGATCCTTGATGTAATCCCACCTCCACCTTAAACACATCCGTCACTCCCACTGCAGACCTCACCGCTGTCACACTACCCTTGTACATATCCTGTACCACTCTTACATACTTCTCTGACACTCTAGACGTCCTCATACAGTACCACAACTCCTCTCTAGGCAACATGTCATATGCTTTCTCTAAATACACAAAGACACAATGCAACTCCTTCTGACCTTCTCTGTACTTCTCCATCAACACTCTCAGAGCAAACGTCGCATCTGTAGTGCTCTTTCCTGGCATTAAACCATACTTCTGATCACTAATCATCACATCCCTTCTTAACCTAGCTTCCACTACTCTTTCCCATAACTTCATGCTGTGACTGATCAGTTTAATCCCTCTGTAGTTACTAAAGCTCTGCACATCACCCTTATTCTTAAAACTTTCTACATGCTGCTGATAAAAGGGCACATTTACCTGCTATCACAGGCCATAGTTACATCCATTATCATGTCTTTGGCTGTCTAGTGGTGTACTATTGCACCAGAGTCCAAGGTACACTCCCATTGATTCCATTACTGTTTATTCCAGTTTGTGCGGTGTGGCACAGCATGCATCTCCTTTAAAACATGCCTAATGACTGTACTTGGCAGTTACTATGTTTTGTTTAAACAACCTGTTTTAAGTAAGAGTTGGCCGGCATGGCAGGTTAATGCAATGTGCTTTAGGTGTGATGGGCTCAGGTTTGAAAGACTGTAGAGGTGTTTATTTTGTACATGTGTCTTACAATGTTGGAAACACATATAGTCACTATAGCTCTATTTAGCTGAGCTTAGTGTAGCTCCACACTAAAAAAAATATAAAGAAAAGAAAAAAGGGGGGATAGGAAAGTGGTGAAATAGGGGTAGGCAGAGGGAAAACATACTGAAAGGGGGGAAGGGATGTGTAGGAAGGATGTAGGAAAGAACCATAGTTATCCATTTCTTGTACAGCAACAACGGTGCACATTGACAGAATTTGTAGAGCAAGCGGGGTGAGGACAACATAACTGCATTGTCAAGCCAATTAGACTGAATTACATCTGTCCAGTGGACAGATGTGTGAAATGGAGAGCTATGTATGAGATGATATTTTTTTTGGGATAGGTGCCCATTTTTTTTTAAGGTGAGAGTGGAATGTTGGGGAAGGGACATAGGTACGTGTGGGGGAGGTAAGTTGGATAGGCGAGGATGCATTTGCAAACAGACAAGACAGCAGACAGTGGTGGTGTGTGACACATGAGGGGCAGTGAACACCTTGGATAGGGTGGGTGTTGTGGACTCTGATTCCCAAGTGCCTCCAGACAGCAGTAGTGTAACTCATGTCCCCACCCATGGGACTGTCGACACAGCTCCATCACTTCCCTGTGGGTGATTGTGCTGGAGGCTGGGCACCAGGACAAGGCTGCTTCAGCAGGGTCGCTAGCATGTCCTCAATCCTGCTCAGGTGGTGGTCATTGACACTGTGGACTATCCTGTGCATCAAGACTGGCAGCTTCACATGAGTGACAACTCCCCCTCCACCACTGCTCCCAGAGGAGGGTTGGGCCCTGTCCCCTGGGCTGGTATTACCCAACAATGCAGGTAGTGCAGGGGCAGCAGAGGGACTACCACCAGTCTGGGACCCGGTGCCATGACTGGTTGAGGTAAAGTAGAAGTATCAGTCGCTACAAACCTACCTTGATGTGATGTGGTGAATAAGGTGTAGCAATACATTACGGTTAGTAATAACCAAACCATTAATAGTATTAACAGAACTGAACATCATATTCATTCATTCAATTACATATTAATGTATATCATGTGCAACACAACATTAAGTAATATAACAGTCAGTATAGTAACAGCATGCCAGTAAAAAGTAAACCAAAGGCCAACAAAACAGTTAGTTTAAGAAATATGTTAAAAGTGCATCATAATAAAACATAATAATCACCACATTTTGCAATATATAGTTTAACAACATATGTTATTATTAAATCATAATAAAATACCAATAATGAAGAACATTTTTCCAAAATATAGTTTATCAAAATATTTTAATATTAAATCATAATAATAAATAACAGTAATAAATAAATGAAGATAAGGGGTGGGGAGAGAAAGAGAAAAATTCCATTACTGGCATTGCAGATTATATTCCTGAATACACTTACATATACTCTACAGGTGTGTAGTCTCAGGTTTGAATACAGTGACTACAATTCTTCTATAACTGATGTAGCATGTGCATACCTCTCAATCTGTTAGCATGGGTCATTATGGGCCAAACAGTAACAAATGCAGGTACACCACTACACAGAACAGTTTCACATAATGTGGATGTATAAAACTACCCAGGTGTTTTGTAAATGGATTTGATAATACATTGCATTCCAGGTAATAATTTATCTGCTAATCATGTGACAGACAGATTAGGTGGTTTTAATTACATTATGAGAAATTGTGACACTTGAGAGGCAGGTTTGTGTATAGAAAGTAAATTAGACAGCTGTCATACCTTAGTTGTCAGGCATGGGAATAGAACCCAATAGTTGTGACTGCAGGTGGACATCTGCAAATGATGTAATAATTGACTGCAGCAACTTAGTACAGACATGGAAGGGATACAGCCATACTGGGATTACATAGCTTTATTTATGACTCAACAATGCTGATGAACATATTCTTGGTATTGATGTTAACATTCTGTGAAATCTAAACATACTATCTGCTCATAATATGGCCCACTTCACTCATATATTTGTTGTGTTCCTGGTGAGAGAAAATGTAAGCATTACATGACTGATACTGAAGATTTATTGCTACATACCACTGGATTTGAACCCAGGACTCTGTGTGGCAACATTTACTGCTTCCAAAGCTTTAACAGACTGAGCTACTGACACACTGTTGATTACTGAGTTACTGATACTTGCCTATAGATCACCTCAAACTATACTATGAATTGAGCAATGCAAGTTACAGGACATTCCTCTGGCATTCTAGTACTATTACAGTGTTACAGTAGACTGCAGTGACAGTAGAACACACATGCATGAAATACAACCATACTGCATTTTGAAAAAAGAAGTTTAGAATCAACAATGCTAGTGAACACATTTTATTGTTATCGGTTTGAACTATCTGTGATATCCACACACAATATCTGCCCATGGACTGGGCTACCTCACCCATATACCTTTATTACCTGATGTCTAAGGAAGAGAGCATTATGTGACCAATATTGGCCTGGAGACAGTCTTGGACAGTACTATAAGTTGAGCAATACAGTCTGCAGACCATTAGATTTCCTGGCTACAGCTATTACAGTGTTACACATGACTACAGCAACCTTACCACAGACAGTCAATGCATGCAGCTCTACTGCAATGGTTTTGAGAACACAGTCCTGCTGAACAGCATTTTGCTTACTGTTATTGCTATTGCTAATGCTTTATTGAAATACAGCTCTCAATGTTCATTTATTGCACTACAGTTCTGCATCTCTAATTACCCATTTATTGGACTACAGTTCTACAAGCCCATTTATTGCAGTAGAGTTTTTCTTGTGTATACTTTACTGCAGTAAATGCTTTACTCTTTCTTGATTATTGATTTAAAATTATAGATTTCCACCTACTCAGAGCATTCTACCTACCAGCATGCTCCCAAGTAGCAACCTTTACCCAAAATACCTGACCAATTAACCACCACCAAGAACGTATGGCCCAAAGCTTTCAAGCAGGAATGCAAACAGCCCTGTCCACTCAAAATCTAGTAATTCTTTTACTCAAAATACCTGACCAATTAACCACCACCAAAAGTGTATGGCCCAAAGCTTTCAAGCGGGAATCCAAACAGCCCTGTCCACTCAAGATCTAGTAATTATTTTATCCAAAATACCTGACCAATTAACCACCACCAAGAGCGTATGGCCCAAAGCTTTCAAGCAGGAATCCAAACAGCCCTGTCCACTCAAGATCTAGTAATTCTTTTACTCAAAATACCTGACCAATTAACCACCACCAAAAGTGTATGGCCCAAAGCTTTCAAGTGGGAATCCAAACAGCCCTGTCCACTCAAGATCTAGTAATTATTTTATCCAAAATACCTGACCAATTAACCACCACCAAGAGCATATGGCCCAAAGCTTTCAAGCAGGAATCCAAACAGCCCTGTCCACTCAAGATCTAGTAATTCTTTTACCCAAAATGCATGACCAATTGACCACCACCAAGAGCGTATGGCCCAAAGCTTTCAAGCAGGAATCCAAACAGCCCTATCCACTCAAGATCTAGTAATTCTTTTACTCAAAATACCTGACCAATTAACCACCACCAAGAGCATACAGCCCAAAGCTTTCAAGCAAGAATCCAAACAGCCCTGTCCACTCAAGGTCTAGTAATTGTATGCCATAGCTTTCAAATACAGCTATTTTATCTTTTGATATTCTTGTAACCTTTCAGGGAGCACGTCGCTATAGAAACTTTGAAAGGGCCATCCCCCCACTTTTGTTTCCTACATATCTGTTGGTCTCCCTACTTTAAAAAGAGTCTTACCTCAGTATATGCCTCCCCAATGCTTAAAACCAACCTATGTCTTGTTGTAGTACAGTATGCTAATATATTATTGCAAACTGGATCTATAAAAACTTTTTATTGTGTTTTTAACTTCCAAATCGCACAAACATACTGTTTCCTCCTACCTTGGCCTTCTGCTCTTGTTTTTTTTTCACACTTGAGAGTGGGTGCAGTGCCATAAGCATATTCTTTACATCCTATTAGCCTCTAAAACACATCCCCCACCCCTTTGCCACTCTCAGGTCCTCATATCCTATCTGCAACAGTTTCTTCTATCAATTTCCCCACCCCCTCCCTTATCCCCCTCCTGTTCTGTATGAGGTGATAAATACCCGCCCCTCTCCACTGGGCGCCATATTTAAAATTATAGATTTCCACCTACTCAGAGCGTTCTACCTAGCAGCGTGCTCCTGAGTATCAAGTAAGTTGTATTTACTGTGTATCACTGATATGTGTTAATAACATCTAGGATGTGTTGCTATTATTGCAAAACTTTATATCTGCAAGCTGATTCTAGTGTATATGGCTCTATGGTAGTTTATAATCAGTATCTGCAGCACAATACTTAGCATGCACCTCAGTGTGTCTGTATTATCAGTAAAGCTTTTATAACTGGCATTAGCGATGCTTAAAGACATGTCTTTATTTGCGTGTCTCTATTATCGCTAAAGCTCTCACAACTGGCTCTAGTGACATTTTAAAGATGCCACTGGCTGCCTGGGCTTATGTTATTTACGTTATAGTCCTATTTCAGTACTTCCAGTTGGGTACATAGCTAGAAATAGTAGTTAACTATATAATGGAGATGGGCCGATAGTTTGAGAGATCATGGGCATTACCTCCTTTGTGAAGTGGGGTAATAATGGATTTTTTCTATAGTAGGGGGACATAAGATTCAGTGATAGAGCAGTTAATAAGAATTCTGACCGGGTATGCTATAGCCTTGGCTGCTAGTTGTAAGTATTCTGGTGGTAAGTTATCAGCAGAGAGGGAGCAGGTTTTTAATTTGGTTAGTGATTTTTGAACTAGGGATGGATGTAGGCATGGGTTGGAGTGGTAAAGGTGGATTAACTAGAGAAATATTTGTGGGGGGATAGGGGGTCTAAAGAGGTGATGCTAGAGATGGGATTTGTTTTAGAGGTCGAGTCCTTAGTTTTAGGATGGCGTCAATAATGTGGTTATTGAATATTTGGGTTATCTGAGAGGGTTTTTGTCGGGAGCAGGTGATGGATTTTGAATGTTACCTGGATTTAGAAAGGAGGAAATGGCTTTCCAGAATGTTTTGGGGTTTGTATTTTGGGAGGAGAGTATAGAGGAGAAGTAGGTTTTCTTATCAATTATGATAAGTTGTTTTGTGGCATTTCTAAGTTTTTTTATAGTTCAGTTCATTTCCTATGGTCCTGCATTTTTTCTAAATTTTCCAGGCTTTGTCTCTGGTTTGTTTGGTATGTTTGGTCAACCGGGGGGGGCGGCATGGTTTGGTTTTGAGCGTTTAGTATGAAGAGGTGTTAGGCTATTTAGTGTGTTCAGAAAGATGTTAAAGTATTGTACAGCATCATCCAGGGGCAGTGATTTTAATGGGGACCAGTTATGAGTTTGAAGGGTAGTTATGAATATTTCTTGGTTAAAGTGGGCAAGGTTCCTGATTGAGTTGTATGTGTGAGGTTTTGGGATGTGTAAATGGGTTCTGTGGGTGTATGGGTGTATGCAGGTAGGTGGTTGCTTAGGGTGCTTGGGAGAGTACCGGTATTGGTATAGTAGTGGGGATGGGATACTAGGATCCAGTTTAATATAGCTTTGGCCTGGGTATTTAATGCGCATGTAAGTTTAGTGATAAGTTGAGTGAAACTATGGAGATTAATGCTAGTGTTAGGAGTTTTGGATATTAGGTCATGCCAGTTAATGTTAGTATCTCCTAGAATGATAGTTTCTTGAGGTATAGTATGGCTAATCCATCCTAGGAAGTCTTCTAAATAGGGGATGTTATGATTGGGGGGAATATAAATGGTGACAATACAGAGTTGTTTCTTAGGGCTTATATGGAGGGATGCCATTACGATTTCCAGACAACCAAAAGTGGGGACTGGATTTGGATGTATATTTATTGTTAAGGAGTCTCTATTTATTAGGGCTATACCCCCTCCTTTTTTCTGGATCCTATCTTTGAAAATAATCTTGTAGTCTGGTGGAAGGATTTCAGAGTCTAGTTTTATGTGCTTTAAGCCATGTTTCAGTTGTTGCTATTATGTCTGGAGAGTAGCGACTGAGCCAGGATTGCAATTCTGTGATCTTGTTGCAAAGGCTTCAAGCATTGATAGTTACTAAGTATAAATCATGGGTTTTAGGGCTGTGGGAAGTTTTCGATAAGTTTTCAGGTCCAGGGCTGGGGTGAACATCTCCATATTGGGTAATACTATGAGGGGATGGAGTAGAGTGTGTGGCCAGTGATTTTTTAGTTATGGTACATGTGGATAATGTAGTGTTAATTTCAGTTTAGTGGTAGTGGGGGTGAGGTGTGGTTTGCTTGAACATAGGGTGTTGCTTACTTATATGGATGGAAAGATGTTGGAGTACCTACTTAGGTTAGCATGTGAATGCATGGTAAGTGTTGTGAATTGTGGGGGTGAAATATTTATTCTAGAGTGAGTGGAGGTGGATAGAGATAATAGTTGTAAAGACATAAGGACGAGTGAGATTGATGAAAGGTGTGGTATGTGGTACAATGATTAGGAGGAAATGTTGGATAGTATTAATAAGCTCTCCTTTGAACAACACATACTCAACACAGTAAAGAAAACCCATTTCAAACTGGGCAAATTATACTGACACAAACTTTACCTTGGTAAACAAATGAGGCTCAAATTAGCTAACACTTTGCTTATTCCATCCCTTACATATGGGAGCTCCATTTTCACCAAACTCCATATACCCTTCATTAGTAAGCTACAACAATGCTACTATAAGATAGCAAAATTTGCATCTAACTTGTCTAACAGCTCACACCACTGCAGTGCTCTCTTGAACCATTCCTGGCTAGAATTTCACCACTATCTCTTGTTTACTCAACTAACTATTGCCCATAAATTAATTTTCCATCCTGATAGCTGCCAGCTCTCCAATCCAGCTTGCACACATATACCCCTACTCGATTCCTCTGCTCTTCAGAGAGAACCCCTCTAAGCATAGCTAAACCCAACAAGAGAGCAGGGAAATGCCTGCATTCCTACAACATAGCCAAACTATAGAATACTCTTTCCTCTTCCATTACTCAACTAGACTCCCTGAAGCCCTTTAAAGCTGCACTAAAAACCTACTTTTTACAAAATCCAAGCTGTACATGTGAAATACAATGTAAGCCCCCTTAATCTCATAACTTATTTCAACAAGAATCCTGCCTTTCTAACACTTCTGATTTTCAATCTACTCCCTTGACTGGAAATACTTTATTACTTGTCCATTACTATGTGTCTATTTTTCTATGATATAGTTTACCTGTAATATGATGCTTGTATATTACTTTGTATAACATATGTTTGCAATTATGTTGTTCTGTCATATTGTTTTTTTAACTGTGGAGTCTTTCTCCCCAGATCTGTATTTTTAACCATATAATATTCTTGCTTTTGTGTTTGTTTAACTATGGAGCTTTTCTCCCTGGGCCTCCACTGAAATTTTTTTTATTTTTGCCTAGTGGACTTCCCTGGTCAACAAATGCCAATAAATAAATAAATAAATAAATAAATAAATACATAAATAAATAAATATTGCACTACAGTTGGCATACTAAATCCATACTTACCATGCTCATGGTGCAACCTGGCCAGGTGCCAGAAGCACACCATTATGCATACCAGTTTTGCAGACATTCAGCTTGCATTTTGGTTAGACAGAGGAAGACATACATACCTGTGGTGCATTCCTAGTTTGAGCTTCCTGGACTCAGGTGTCCAGGGTTCCCCTCTTCCTCCTTTTTAGGCCATCAAAATGGTGATGACACTGCTCACCTGTGCGGGGGATACTAGTAACACTGGTGAGTTTCCTGGCCAAATAGTCCCAGGGATCTGCCTTACACTCTGAGCCCTGTAATCCACCCTGCAAAGGAGCCCGACCATGAGCCTGGACTTCTGAATGCCCCACTGCTGTGCCTGAAAGCGTACACCTTCACCAACGCTGCCAGCCATACCAACAGTTGATTGATCTCCAATGACTGTTGCAGAATTCCCAACTATTGGGCTTAATATAGGCTGTTTTCCTACCCTTACACATCATTCAACAACATTTAAAAAGTGCCACCTCATTTAGCAGTGTGCAAACCAGCTAAGCAGAGCCAAGCTGTGTGAAAACTCACAGAATCGTGGTTTTAGAGAGGCTTAGCACTGCGGAAACAATTGGTAGTCGATAGCATGTTTATGCACTACTTAGCATGAATGAGCAGTGCTTAGCAGGGTGTAGCAGTTTCAAAATTCACAATACTGTAATGAAATTAAAGAAAAATAGTGCATTCATTTTCAGACATATTCTACCACTTATGGACTTGAACCCAGGACCTACTACACATAAGACCATAACTCTACCCATGGAGCTAGTTGGATGGTATAAACACTCGTATACCATCATATATACTACTAGACTACCTGTTAGCATTGCTGAGCACCTCATTGTGCCATGCAAACATGCTTAAACACACCTATAAATAAATAATTAATTACATCCAGGTTCTATTTTTAGATGTCTGGCAGGTGTCTGCCATGTATGTATGAGCTCTGCTCAGTTCTGCTGCACTCAGCTCCACGCCGCTCAAATGTAAATGAAAAAAAAATGTAATTATGGTAATTAATTACATCTGGTTTCTATTTTTAGACATCTGCCAGGTGTCAGCTGTCTATATGTGAGCACAGCTTAGCATTGTTGCACTCGTGCCAAACAAACATACGGTAAAAAAAATTATAAAAATATTAAAAAGAAAAACATAACACATCATAAAAATGACTCATTCGACAGTTGATACACTTCACAACATTACAACAGTGGCAGGGAAATTAAAGAAAAATAGCACAGGGAGCCTCACACTCACCTGCAGCCACGGGTAGCCAGTACACCTCTGTCTACACTGATTCAATATCCATGTTCCTCAGCTCTCCCTTGGCAGTGCACCATCATTAATATGCATGGTGTGCTGCTGAGGGGGAAACTGTGGCTGTGTACATGGATACATTCCATGTAGGCTCTATACTGTGCCTACATGGATTTTATTAAATCGTGGGGATTATTTTTTGCAAGGATTTTAAAAGACATTTTAGCTATGTTTTTAAAATATTTGAAAGTATAGATATTATATATATATATCTATCTATATATATATATATATATATATATATATATATATATATATATATATATATATATATATATAAATATATAGAGCTCAGATTGTCTTGTTAAGCCCCAGCCTATGGCAGTCACTTCCCTCCTGTCTGGATAACTCTCTCTCTCTCTCTCTCCTAGCCCACCTTCAGAGCAATCTTCAAACATAATCTTCAAGAATCAATGAAATGTAGATGCTTCCAATGCAATATCCCACCCTGAAAATTCAAATCTAGACACTTGTTCTCTGTATAACTCTCATTGTGTAATATCTGTTTCCTCTTACCTCCCAACTCATCTGCCATCCCTGTCATCTTATCCCCGCACCTACAGCTTTGTTTATAATATAAATTGTTAAGTTATTAATTCATTTCTTTTATTGACTAGTCTGAGTCCCAGTAAGTGGCTCTCCACATAGCAGCACAGTTTCACTTTTGAAATAAACCAGAATGACGGTCCATTTCCTACATCAAGCTGCCTTTTCACTTTCATTCAACTCAGTATAAACTACTGACCTAATTTTTGTAAATCACTCCTTTTTATTTTATTGCACCACATTCCCAGGTGCCACCTATGTTATAGGTACACAGTTCTATAAGAAGTTACTAGACAGGAGACCACTGAGGAGCCTAGCCCAGTTTCCTAATTTCCCCAAACTACTGTTTGGTTGAGTGACTTGCTCAAGGTCACATATTAGGCAAATGAAGCCTGAGGAAATCAAACCCTCTACCCCAGGAAACAGGTTAATAAATGGTCATAATGGTAATCTTCTGTGTTAATTGTTTAACTTTAGGATGTTGTTATTTAATGGCTGAAACTATGCCTTAAAACTGGTATTATGCCTTAAAGTTTTAAGCATACCAGGATTATTCCACTTCAAAAAAAGTTCAATCCATCAGGGGTTAATAATTTTAGGCCTAGCTGATTTGTGCCCTTTATAGAAAATCCTTGAAAAGATAGTTTACATAATATGTAGATTGATACTGCATCTTTTCCCCACAACATTACACATTTATGTATAGTTTTATCACAGTAACAGTCCTGTGTGGTATTATTGGTCATTTATATGTAAATATAGCGAATGTCTGGAGACCTTTTCATTGACCTTTGAACTGCCTTTGAACCCAGAGCACAGCTTCTTGTTAGAAAGGTTTAGTGTTGGTGGTCTTAGTAAAGAAGTGTTATAGTTATTATCATACTATCTCATGATAGGTCCTTAAGGATCTGTTTAGTTCCTAAAATGTATCAACCAAAATGATTAAAGAAATGGTCTCCCAGTGCTTATTCATTCAACGCACCTCTTCTTTTCATTATTTATTAACAATTTGCCTTTTGACATTCCCAAAACCAATCTCAAATTATATGTAGATGGCATATTAGTAATGACATCAGTTTCCTCATTAACACATTGCAGGAGGAACTTCGAAAAGATTTTGCTGTTGTCTAGAACTGACCACTTATTAATAAATTGGTTATTAAATCCAGCAAAACTATAGTCTGATTTGGAATTTGTTCCTTTTTACCCTTGGATAACAGTTTCTTCCTTTTGTTGTAAAGCCTGTTGACAGAAGATGTCCACCATACAAGTTTGTGTTTCCTTGAGGAGAAGGTTGCCTGCATCCCCTGGGGGTGGTAGTGGTATGAAGCTGCAGATACCCTCCCTTAGCAGGTTATAGTCAGCTTTTGAGAAGTTTTTAAGCCTGGTTACAGCTGGGGAGGTGTTGTGGGATAGAAACTTTGAATGAGACAGACTGATGATCTGATCTCACCAGGGAAGAACATACTAAGGGAATGGTGCAGCAGTCACCCATGTTGGTGGCAACCAAGTCCAGTATGTTATCTCCCCTTTTAGGTGATGAGACCAGTTGCTGTAGTGCATTAGAATTGATGAAGTCAAGGAATCATTGGGTGAGTGCATTAGTGCAGGAATAGTTCACCCAGTTTATGGTTGGGTAGTTGAAGTCATCAAGGGTCAGGGTGTTAGGGGGTACCTTGATGAAGTCAAGTAGGTCCAGGTAGGAGAAGTGGGTGTCCTGAGTCATGGATGGGTGTCTATAGCTGGCTATAACTTGGATGGGTGTCTTGTCAACTGTCAGTTGCACCTGGAGTAATTCCAGTGGGTCATGCTGGTAAACCACTCTGGAGGTGTGCCTGTCCTTAATGAAGATAGAGACTCCATCACCCTTAGTCTTTCCAACCTCATTTTGGGGTCAGAAAGTGTGGAAGAAGGTATAGCCTGGTAGGATAGGGGTGCTCTCTGCATCCCTGAACCAAGTTTCTATGACTGCACAGACATTGGCATCTTCCAGTGTGAGGAGAGCCTCCAGTAATTGCATTTTCAGGTTAAGGTTCCTAGCAATGTGCAGCATGACCTTCAGTTTGCTTTTGGACAGATCATTTATGTTGGAAGATTTGTCTTTGGGACATAGCCTAAAAAAGGCACAATGGGGGAGGCAAGAACCTTGGCCAAGATCTGGAACCTCAGGAGTGACAGGTGGAGGCCATCTCTGGCCAAGCATCAAGGCCTATCAACCATGTCATTCCAGGCAGACAGATACTGGATCCCCCTGGAAAAACACCAGAAACTATTCCAATTGTTGAAGTCAATCATTTTATTTTGTATTGTGATATCATACTTGGTGAAGGTAGGATGCTGCTTAGGGCTAGGGTCATGCCTGCCTGGAGCAGATACTCTGAGAGCTCAATCATGTCTCTCTTCATATAGTCCAGGGAAGTATTTTTTAAGTCATTCACACTGACATGGACAATGACAGAAACCCACTGTGAGACAACTGGATGTGGACAGATGGCAGTATGGAAGTTTAGCTGCAGTGACAAATGCCTGCAGACAAAAGAACCCCTGCACCCTAACCACAGGTGTGAGACAAAATGTGATCTACACACTACATGGGCAAAGCCTTTATTAATTCAAAATATAAAGTAATGTGGGAAGTGCTTGGTGCATACTAAACCATGATATAATCATAACTGATAGAAATGTGCCACAGCACGGAGAAAATCCTGCACGTCACTATAGTCACACTTATGCTGCAAGATGTGTTTTAGATGACACTCCCTTACAACAATTGCCTTCCTTCGTTGTGTCACAGGCATCCCCCGCAACAGAGATTCTTGACGGGTATCTGTTAGGTTCTGCTCCTGTTAGAGGACAGTCAAAAGATCAGATAACTGCACAGTAGGTCATCCCAGTAACACCCTCTACCTGGTTATTAGTCCATGGAAATCCATGCATCACTAACATTCCAGAAGATAGGATGATGGTAGTCGTTGCTGTGAGGAGCAGCAGGATGCATCATTCAGGTAACATAGCCACAATGTCCACAAATGCAGGGACAACATCTTCAACTGGTAGAAATGCCAGCAATGGAAAATGCAGTGTCCGTATCTATACAGGGCTAGGTGGTTATGCTGGATCTGGCGCCAAATGATCTGTGCAAAGGAAAAGGCACCCTTTCAGAATAGCCTTCTCAAAATCAGTCATTATATACTGTGGAGCCAGGGTACAGTCCTGTTCTGCAGTCATACTCTTCAGTATCTCCCACATACTGTAGTATATGCAGACTCTGACTTGTCATGAGACAGTACACCAGGGGACAATCCTTGTTGAGGTGTGAGTCCCAATACAGCCATGTAATGTATATAGCTGGAAGGTGCCATCAGCAAGAATGATGTCAGCTCTACACAGATCAATTAGGTTCTGTGCTGTTGTAAGGAGAACCAAGGAATCCGTCCCATCCATATCAGATCTTCTACGGAGGATAAAATTGCGGATAGTGGCTGACATCAATATCTGTGTTACTGGAGGTGTGCTCATTGCTGCTGGTTATGCTACGATGCAATGTGGCATGGCAAGGCATCTCCTGAAGTACATTCTCATCTGCTGTGCCTAGGACACTCTGCATCACCAAAAGCAACTCATTACCAGTTACTGCCCTCTGCCGCAGTTCTGCTCGCAGTGTAGCAACCTGGGCTATTGTGCATCTCTGGCCGCTGCTGGTGGTGAGGTGATCAGATCAGTTCCACCTTCTTCCCTGCTGTACAGTGATGGAACCTCTACCTACAGGCCTGTAGTCTCCCTCTCAATACATGCCCACCGTTTTTTAGGTGGCAGTTCATGCTCCAAATGGTGAGGTATCCCTCCACTACCAGCATTTGCCAAGCTGACCAGGGCTATACCGCACATAGCTTCCATCATTGCAACACCACTTGCAGCAGATGCTCTCATTATCCATCACAGCATGCTGCAATGGCTCACTGTGCAGATGTCAATACCATATGCAGTTTAGACAGCCATGGGCTAAAATATGTCCTGCTTCAAACACATCTACAACACCCACAGGAGACACTGGATGGGTTTTCCAGAACCTACCAAACAGACATGCTACCATAGCTGAACAGATGCTGTGTGTTGCACTTATGGCTGTACTGGATATGTCTGGGACTTGGGATGGATTATTCTGAATAAAAATAATGTTAACCCAGATTATTTAGTTGATACTCTAGCTGCTGCTACTCTGGATTATATTTCTAGTCTACTGTGACTGTTTACTGTTTGGTTTTGCCTGGAGTTCAGCTGATCTACAGGTAAGTTGTTGTTTATTATAGTGTGTTGTGTTTACAGGTATTTGTGCTTGTGTTTACTTGTTTGATGTGGAACCCATGACAGAGTCATACTTGAACCTGTTGTGGAGAGACTTAAGTGCATGTGTAATGTGGCAGATTTTAGCACCTGACAAACAGCTGACCATGACCTTCTCCTTGTTGAGTCTGGCGAGGGGGACATCAGTGTATTTCACTATTGAATCGATAATGAATAGTATGTTTGGTTTATTGTTATGTCTTATGGGCTGCGTTGGTTTATCGTTATGCCTAATGGGCTGTTTTTGTGAGACACTGGTGTGTTGACTACTGCATGTGATGTGATTGGTGTTCCATGTGGAATGTTTGTGAGTGTGTTTTGAGGGTCTCTGTTGTTTGGATAAGTTTTTGTTGAGGACCCCTGAATAAGTGGGTGGGTGGCTCTGTGATGTGGGTGGTGTGGTGCTTGTACTGGCAATCTCCTCTTTGTCAGGAGTACTGACTGATGTGAGAGAGCATGGATTCCAGTTTACTGATGTAGATGCATCTCTCGCAAGTAGAAGAATTATATGCTAGGAGAAGGAGACTATCCATGAACATAAGGCAGTTGCTACACTGCTCAGTATGCCCATGTTGACCAGGCTGGCAGGGGGAAACTGATGGGAATTGTCCAGACATAGTGTTCTGAATACTTGGTGGAGTTATGGAGAACAGGGTTTAATAAAGGTTTGTCCACAAAAAACATAAATGTAAAATAACTGGCCTGAAGCACAAGTGCTAAACAAAAATTAAGAGCTTAGAATAGCAGCCAAATTTAATCAGGTTACAATCAAAAAGTAATAAGTGCAGAATAAAAACAAGAGCACACAGAACAACAAACTAAGGTAATAAAGAATGGAGAAGACAGTTTCAGTAAGATCAGCTGAATACAATTTTTTTAGTGGAGAAGTAGGAAACAGAGCAACATTAAGACTCTACAGGGGCTGTTCTTCCCAAATGCTCTCTCTGCCACAGTAAAGAGAGCTGATGAGATGGGACTAGCCAGAAGGTCTGAAATCAAATAAACAAGGGGAGTAGTCCTTCCCAAATGATCTCACTGTACTCAGTTGAGTGAGCAAATGACATGGCCCAGGAGGAATGTGGCAATATAAATTTACAGCAGGGGTGAGCAATTCCAGAGCCACCAAGATCAAAACCACAATTATACTGTATGTGCAACAGGCTTTAAATCAAAGTTCTGCTACTGCTGTCAGATCTCAGACAAGAAGAAGTAGAAGCAGGAAAGTGTTTGGACCCTGGTTGACTTATCATGGACTGCATGGCAGATACATTGTTGAGTGATACAGGGTAGAAATGGAAATACTGGAGGAACTATGCAACATCTGCCACCCCCACCTCAGGTCCCAGAGAAATTGTAGTGAACTCATTGTAGTGGAAACAAAGGTATGCTTAGCATTACATATGCTATCTACTGATAGTGTTTAGAGTCCCACAGGGGATACATTGGGGGGGGGGGTCACAGACATCAACCTCTAGAATATTATATCAGTTTTTAAATGCAATCCTACAATGTGCAAAGAATCACATCTGTTTCCCATGCATCCCAAAGGACAGAGCAATAACTATTCAGTAATTCTATGCATTAGCACACTTCCCTAAAGTGTTAGGGGCAATAGATTTCAGACACATAGAAATAAAAGCCTAAACCTGTTAACGGGGAAGGAGCTACATCAACAGAGAAGGTTACTACTCTATAAACTGTTAGATTATGAGGTACAGATTTCTTTTTGGGCCCCATAACCCTGTATGAGATGAAACAAAAAACAGATACAACGTTCCATTTGTAATACACAGACAGGATGGCTGTGAACTCAGTTATGTATGACTGTATGTATCCATCATGAAGTGGAGACAAGACGCAAGCTTCATTGAACAAAGAAGATTTGAATACATTACACGCTGAGGTTACAGCATTACAGTCCGAGGTTAACAGGCTTATCGATTTGGTGAGTGCTTTAGTGGAAGCACCTAAACCTAAAGATGGGGCGTTAGAATGTACATCTTCTGTTAAATGTACTCCGGTGGAAGTTACACATGCTCCACGTATTGATGTTCCTATTATTGATACAAATACACAGATAGACATACCGAATGGACAGTTGTGCGTCGATAATGGTGGTGCACGTTCTATGCAGGATTCTTTGGAATATACTAATAGGAATGTAAATAGTAATTTGTCGCCAGCGAATGAATTCACTTTTGATTTCAGCTTATTCCACACTAGAGACAAAGCAGAGAGGAATGGGGCTAGACCGAAGAATCAACAGCCAGTAAAAACATATTCAAACAATACGAGGATAATGAATGAATATACTAAAGGTACTGTTCACAATAAAACTGTTTCTAGCCCACGTTGTGAAAGTAAAACAAAAAGGCATTTTGGACAATTGTTTTTTGAACTCTAAAAAAATGACACACCATAAATGTACCTTTGAAGGAAATGGTATTCAATTTTGGTAAGAAACTGCTTCAAATTAAGAACACAAAAATTGACAATGCATATTTGTTAAAGTGCTTAAAAATACAAGTAGTGCCCAAAGGACTTAGGTTTTTTAAACTACCTTTGGGTGTTGATTATAAAGCAGTTGTTATCAATGAATTTAATAACTTGTTTGATGGTTTTGGGTTTGCCTATATGAAATTATTAATTAAAATAAATGATGAAAAATTGACTACTTTAGTTAGTGAAGTGGAAGGGTTGAATGAAAACATTATTAGGCACACTGATTTTGAAGTATGGAAGGAATTGTATAACAAGCAATTCACAACAGCTGAAAATAAAGCATATAGTATTTATCAAAGGAAAAACAGAAAGATTCAACGTGATATAGAACAGTATCAGAACAATAGAGCCTATGTGTGGCCACAAGATAGACATAATATGCAAAGGGAGAGACATATGAGTAATAGGAATAGAATAAGGAGTGTGGAAAGAGATGAAAATTTTCAAGGGGGAAGATTTTTTCCGGCCCCCAAGAGGCAGTACAATTAGTGGAACAGAGAAGTAAGATAAATGTTATTCAGAATATGAGTTCAGGTATGTTTTCCTATTCTCTTTTTAAGAATAGTACACAACAGTTTTATGAGTACAATGAGGTTAAGAAAGATGAAGGTATACAACAGGAAAATGAATATAATGAGGAAGAGAAAGACAAAAGTGTAAATGAGGAAGAAAATCATATTTTAAGTACACATAATGGTTTTAATGTGTTCAATTACACAGATTTAGTTATTAATAAGGAATTAGTTCAGCTGTTGAGTAAAGGCATGAAGTTTATTTCCACTATAGGCATTAATGTAGTAGATACTATTAAGGAAATTAAACTTTATTGTAGAAGGTTGAATTTAGCAATACAATATGGACAAAGTGATGCTAACAATGAAGTAAGTAGACACAATGACTTAAAGAAAAAAAGTTCATATGTCCCAGTATCTAACTTACAAGTAGCCAATTTTGAAAAACATGGTATGTAAAGACATCTACTGGCTTAACAGTAATTTAAGAAAAGGTAAATCATATTATAAAACATATCAGGACAACTTAACAGCAAGTGAACGGAATTGTTTGAATCAATTGATGCATAATAACGAAATAAGAATTATGAAGCCTGATAAGGGGGGAGGCATTGTTGTCTACCACACCTTTGATTATAATATGGAAATTCATAATTTATTGCATGAGTCAGGCAACTATGAAGTGGTTTCGATTAATCAAATTAATATTGGATATAAAAGAATTGATTTGGCCCTGGAAGAATATTTAATAGACAACAGAATTACTAATGAAATATATATGTTTTTGAAAACTGATTATTCTATTTTGGCTAAAATAATAGGTATACCTAAGGTCCATAAATCTATAAAAAAAAACCCATTTAGACCAATTATTTCAGGTTCTAAGTCAAAAACATTTAATATAGGGGTAGTAATTGATAGATGGACCAAACATGTGTATAAAAACATTCCACATTTAATGATAGATTCATGGAATTTCTTAGGTAAACTCACAACGGATCTGTGGAATGAAGGTTTAATTTATTTGACAATTGATGTTATATATTTATTTTCAAGCATACCTAAGGACATTGGATTTGAATATTTTAGTAATAGTTTGAGGAAGTTCTCTAATCTAAGTTGGGATAGGATTTGCTTAATAACAGACATGATGGCATTAATTCCAGACCATAATTATATAATATTTCAAGGAGAATACTTCAGGCAGAGCAAGGGGGTAGCTATGGGGGCGTCATGTGCCCCCATTTTTGCAAACCTTGTAATGTTAGAATGGGAGTCAGAATTTTTGTTTAAATGTAGATTCTATTCAGATATAGCATTTTATGCTAGATATTTAGATGATCTATTTATATTATGGAAGGGCCAAAAGGAGACAATAAGAGAATTTATTGAGTATATAAATGGCACAACACAATTTTTAAAGTTTACATACAATTTAAGTAGTGAGGGAATTGCCTATTTGGATACTTATATAAGTAATACGAATGAAGGTTTTGCATCTAGGATTTATAGAAAAACCACATTTTCAAATGATTACATTGGGTTCAATAGTAACCATCCACCTTATATGTTCAAAAATGTTGTCAAGGGACAATGCATTAGAGCGGCACGCATGTCATCCACGAAGGAAGTTATGGATGCTGAATTGCAAGTCATTCTTAGGATGTTTAAGAATAGAGGATACCCTATAGTTATGTTAAAGGATACAGTAGACTATGTTTCAAAACAATGGGGTAATAAATATTTACCTCTGCTGGGCAGGTATAACCAAGTTATTGGAGATACAAACATGGAAAAAGTTGATCACAATTCTAGGGACGTAGCTTAAAACAGGGTGTGTGTTTTGATGTACACACTGCATGTGAATTACATCAAGGACATTGTATGTAGGCACTGGGACTTGATAACAACTTCTAATAATATAGGTACAAAATTAGGGGGTTATCCATCATTTGTTTATAAAACAGCACCAAACATCAAAAGGTTATTAGAAAGGGCTGATAAATATGGAAAAGCTAAGGATATTCAGAAGGCGACCAAAAAATGTGGAACATGTAAACAATGTGGTCGAATTAATGAAGCAGCATTTGTTAGGCTAGAAGACATCAATCATACTTTAGTGAAGTGCAGGGCAGGTAATTGTAACACCAAACAGGTAGTATATATTGCTACCTGTATTGCCTGTCCTGCATTTTACATAGGTAAAACAGAAAGACAGTTAAAAAGACATATTTATGAACGTTATTATAAAATACAAGTATAGGATAAGAACTACGCTCTATATAGACATATACAAGACAAAGGTGAGGAGCATTTATTTAAATTTGCCATTATTGATCAGGTAGTTAGTCTATTATATGGAGGGGACTGGAAAATGTCCTTGGCATTGAAAGAAAGTAAGTGGCAAATGCATAGAGATGCCACTAGATTCCCTGGTATCAATGATAGTATAAGCATTAAACCTTTTTTAATATTAAGTTAGATATTTAATGGCTTTATATGTGATTTTAAATATTTGCAGTATTGCATTATTTATAGTATGTTATATATTATATATGTAATATGCATTGTACTTAATTTAGTTGATTAGCA
The DNA here is from genome assembly GCF_019279795.1 of Protopterus annectens. Classification (NCBI taxonomy): domain Eukaryota; kingdom Metazoa; phylum Chordata; order Ceratodontiformes; family Protopteridae; genus Protopterus; species Protopterus annectens. The sequence continues at coordinate 858,378,249 of NC_056735.1, read as the reverse complement.
AAAAAGTATTTGAAGGAACTGTTTTTTTAAATTTAAATCTATATGGAGGGGTGTTGCTTTAAATATTTTGGCGCCATTTTTATTATATAAACTAGGAACAATTCCTAATTTCTGGTTCTGAGGAAGACTGTATGTTGACAGTTGAAAGCGCTTAACCAGTGGATGTTTTTACTATTTTACAATAAAAGAATATTCTTGTTCGAGCTGTGTTTGAGGTCATCCAGGTCTGCACCAGTTCCAGTTACTTTGTTTAGTACGTAAAAGCCTAAACCTGTTAACGGGGAAGGAGCTACATCAATAGAGAAGGTTACCACTCTATAAACTGTTAGATTATGAGGTACAGATTTCTTTTTGGGCCCCATAACCCTGTATGAGATGAAACAAAAAACAGATACAACGTTCCATTTGTAATACACAGACAGGATGGCTGTGAACTCAGTTATGTATGACTGTATGTACCCATCATGAACACAACAATTTAAAAGGTAATGCTTCCTATGACTACACGCAAGTTAAGACAGTCACCAAAAGATATTAATAAAATAACAAATATAACAGTTATGTAATGCAAATAACAGTTTTGTACCTATGTAATACATTGCGGCACTAACAGTACTAATTCACAATGTACAAGTAAAAGTAGAGAAAACTATTATAGTGCCATTTCCACTGGAGTGGAGGACAGCCAGGTAGCTATCACAACCTTAACAAATTCTTTGAAATACACATGTAAAAATACCTGACCTTGCTTTGAAGTTATACTACAGTCTTCTGCAATAACTGTTCAAATTACAAGGAAGAATATCAATCTATCCACAACCCCTTTTTCACATTTTTGAATATGGGGGTTGAGATGTCACTTCCACAGTGACAGTCATCTAGAGTCAAGGTTTACACCACTGGGTGGCAAATAAAACCTATAAAATAGATGTAAGTTTGCATTCTATGCCAAACTTTGTAATGCAGACAAATAACTGCTACACATGGGGTATGCCAACAGTAAAAGATAAAGAAAACACAGATAAAAATAAAAAAATGTATTGCACATTACTATTCATCCTTAATATTATAGTAAAAGCAATGTGTAAGAAATCGCAAAATACCTTGATAAGAAAACAGAAATGAGATGAATTTGATAAATCTCCCAAAGTATGTATGTATTTAGAGCTTTTTGGATCCAAATAATCTCCCCACTATGATGCAAGTTATTTAGCTGCACAATTACCTTTGTATGGTATACAGTCATCCCTCTGAGCATTCTGAGTATGTAAATGAGGTGATAAACCATTAACATTTCTGAATGCTACAATCTGCACTAAGTGCAGGGAAGGCAAACATGTTACAAGGAGATACAGAATTACATGCACGCTCCATAACACTGCAAGGACGAGCATTGAGAATTGTTATCTCCTAGTGGTTTGCAGGTGTCTATGATTAGTCTGAGTGCAGGAGCAATCAGTGTTTCAAAATCTTCTATCTTTGATGTACACTTACTGAGGGTTTATCAGGGAGAAGAGCCTTACCATAAAGTCTGAAAGTACATTGACTGAGTTAGGATAGCAACATTCCTAACATTCAAAAGCTGTTTTAATGACCACAGTTACTGCCTCTTACTAAGAAATATTGTGCATGTTCAAAGGAGTACATTAATCATTGATACAAATACAATATGCAATAAAAGTAAGCATTGCTGTCAGGGTAGCATAGATAAGGGAATGAGGCATGATAAAGAAAGAAAGGAATATGTCTGCATTGTTGCAGTCTTTGTATAGTATTGTTTGAGTATCTTTACTGCTGCCAATATCCCAGTCATCCACACATTTGCTGACAAATTAGAAAGGACAACTTTCATAACTTGTTTCTGTTTCTGTTGCCCTTTCAATCTGACTTGAAATAATGTCACATTTTGAGTAGATCTAAACACTTTTGATCCTTGTTAATATATGTCATTGTCAGTGGCAAATATAGGAAATAATCTTAAAAATGATTGTTCTTAACATGGCTTGATGGTTCAAATCTATACAGGTTCCTGTTGCAATATAAAGTTCAGGAAACATCAGAAATGCACATTTAAAGTACTTGATTCATAATATCTTTCTTTAATATTTTTCCTTGATTGTTTGCATGCCATTTGGCATTGCACACCATTGACTGGCAGTGTTCAGTACAGTGGATGGAAGTTCATTTCCTAATGTAAAAACTGGCGAATTTACTTTGGAAAGCCTTCACTAGCACAATTGAGACTGCTACTGGTGCACTTTCCTCAGCACCCTGGACAATACCGAGTGATGGAATTCAAGCTGTCACACACTTATCTTGGTTGCATAATGTGTAAATGTATTGAACTAAGAGAAATAGTAGAGCTGATGCAGGGTTTGAAACCTTTTCACAGATCATTTTTACAGAAGGAGATCACAATAAATATTGACACTCATTTTGGTGTAGAAATGTGTTGAGGTAGGAATCTCAAGTGAAGTCAGTACTGACGGAAACCTACAGACAGACAGATATTTATTTATTTATTTTATTTATTTTACATTTGTTGATCGGGAGAGTCCAACTGGATTACAAGTCCATTTCAGGGGAAAAAAGCTCCAAGAGAACAATTTATTATAAACATAAAGTTAAGGACAGGACTTTGATATACAATGTTTCTTAGAAGAGACTTTGACATCCATATTTCTTAGAAGATAGGATACATTCATTTTCTAGTATATAGTATTAACTTTAGAAGATATTACTAAGCATGACATTCATGTAATAGTTCACTATCAAAGGAAAGGCAGAGAGAAGTAGAATAAGGCTCCCTGAGAGCAATTGTTTCTGGATATAGATGAGAAGGATATCAAATTTATATACAATATGTCTTCTAATGCTTTTAGTAGATTGTGGAAAGCACAACATTCCTGGGGTAGTTTACAATAACTCCTGGAGAGTCAGGCTGAGTAGTTGTTTAACAGTCCTAAGTGGGTACAGTGTCATGAAATGGTTAGCTTGACAGACTTAATTAAGTTAGGTGAAATGTCATAGTGAGACATTAGCCGGGGGGGGGGGGGGATACAGGAGCATAGTCAGTTATTCATGAAGTGAGTTTTGACTAGTTTCTTGAAGTGGGTTGGGAATTTGTTGTCAGTTATGTGGGTAGGAAGGGAGTTACACGTTTTTGCTATATAGTGGCTGTAGACAGACTTACCAGCCTCATTGTTATATTTGGTTACTTTGAGGAGGTTTTGTGTGCTAGACCTTAAGGACCTGGTTATTGTACAGGGTTGCAGAAGATTTTGTAGGACTGGGGTGTTATCAGAGTTATGTATTATTTTGTGGGCTAATGATAGTTGATTGAGTTGAAGTAGTAGTGGTAGTTCTTGCCTATTGAGTTTTTTTGGTAGTCACAGTGATGCATTCTGATGGGAGAGGTTGTAACGAATTTGGCTATCTTATTATAATAACTATCAAGTTTGTTTAGATCAGATTTGCAGAGATTTGTAAGCATGAGGGAGGCATACAGTAAGGTGGATAATAGGTGAGTCCTGGCTATTGTAGTTTTGGAGTGGTCAATGAGGAATTTTTTATTGCAATAGAGTAGACCAAGTATTTTATGTACTTTTTTATGGTTATGGAAATATGTAAGTCAAATCTAAGGTGATTATCTATTTCAACCACTAGCAGCTTGGTATGATTTGTAGGGGTGATTGTGGTATTGTTATAGGAGGAGATGAAAGTATCAGTGGGAGGTGTGGATCTATGGGAGCTAAAGAGTAATAGTTTTGTTTCACTTGGGTTCAGAATGAGGCTTTGTTTTGTGATCCAAGTTTCTGCTAGGGATAAGATATGACATTTAAAATTATGTCAAAATTATCTGTGTGTGCTGTGTGAAAAAAAAAACATTTCTGCTGTTCCCTGTCACATTTTCTATTTCCATGGCATTATTTAAAGTCCTGATATTGTGTACCGTAGATGATAGTAGTGATGTGACTATGACATGTGAGAAGGCTGAATGCATCAGTGTAATGCAGTAGTAGGTCAGCTCACTGCTAGATAAACACTTTGATTCATTTCCTTTAAATTGTTATCCAAAACAAGTTTTGCAAATGTTTTTACTAAATATTGCCTTCTGCACTTATGTGCCACTAGGCGGCATGCAATCAATTTTCATGGCATAAAGAAAAAATGGAAACATTTAATTTGGCTTGCCTTCAGTAGCACAAATAAGCCTGGCATCAGTGTATGGCCATCAGCTCCATGGATAGTAATGATTGCAGAGAATGCACATGATAGATGTCCAACTCTCTGTCACAGGGTGTAAAGGAAGTGAATTGAGAGAAATATGATAAATGATACAGTGTTTGAATTCTGTTTACATTTCATATTTCAACTATTCTCAAAACATATCTTCTCTCTTTCTTTAAATTTGTAATCTGCATTTGTGTGCTGCTTGGCAGCATGCAAGCAGGGCTAACTACCATAGATAAAAAAGTGAAAGATTAGTTTAGCCCGTCTATGCAGGGCAAACACACCTGGCAACAGTACACAGATCTCTGGAGAGTACTTAGTGACTAAATTCCACACATCAGATAATTACCCCTATGGAATAATGTGTAATTGAAATGAATTGTCAGAAATAAGATGAATGATGCAGGGTTTGTTTACAGTTAATTGTTAATCTTACTGAAGATTATATGAAGACATATTTACACACATTTATTTTTATCAGTGTGTTGTGTAAAACTCTACTATTCTCAGTACTGCTAACAACATGTGAGATGTTGTCTGTCCACTATCACATTATATGTCTTTAACTACAAGTCTGATAATGTGTTCCACAAAGTACATTTATGATGTTGCATATGCACATGAACCCACTTCTTGCTCTTGTTATTGCTACATTTACCCATTGATTGAATTCATTGCACTGGCAGCTTTTTTTTACTGTCATATATTTTTTTGTATTGCCTTTTGCATTTGCCCTTTGCTCAGCAGAGTGCAAATACAGTTCACTTCCTAAAGAAAAAAAGTGGAAATGTAGTTTAGGCTGCCTTCTGTAGCACAAATAAACCTGTTGGCATTGCAAGGCTGTCAGCACTATGAATAGTACTCAGTGAAGAAAATGCATGTCAGGTATCTTTTTCTGTGGAACAAGATGTAAGTGCAGTGAGCTTAGAAGAAAATGACAGCTGTTACAGGGTTCAAAATCACTTAACTGATATTTTTACAAAGAATGTTTGAATACATGTTTACTTACATTTTGTGATATCATTGTGTTGTTTAAAAAATGTATGTCAACTTTCATATTATTTGTTGTTAACTATACGTCTGATAATGTGTTCCACAAAGTACATACCTGATGTTGCAATGAGATGTGAGAAGGATGAATGTGTCACTTGAATGTACTTCTTGCTGTGATCAGTGTTACATATACCTATTGATCAAATTCAATTTACTGTCAGTTTTTATCTCTCTCATATATTTTTTCTAATGCCTTTTACATTTGCTCACTGCTCGGCAGCATGCAAATATGGTCCACTGCTTAAAGAAAAGGGTGAAAAATTTAGTTTACTCTACCTCGTGCATTGCAAACACACTCAGCAATGGTGTGCTTCACTTTTGACAGCACTCTGGACAGTACTGAGTGGAAAGATTCTAGTGGTCACTTACCAATGTCTGTGGTACAATGTGTAAGTGTTGTGGCTTTAGATAACAGACACAGGTGATTAACAGATTGAATCCAGCTAAAACATAGCATTACCAAGGGTGTCAGAATCACATTTCTCAACATTTTGATTAGGAATATAAAACTAAAGACAAATGAAAAAGATAAATATGTATATTGCAATGTATAAGTAATGCTTGCATAACTAAACTTTTCTATTCAGCATATATCATTAATGCTTCACATATAACCTTACTTTAATGTGTGTATAATTTCTTAAACATGACAGTGCTGACATTTAAAATAGAATTCACTTGCGTTTGTGTTATGGACAAAATGGTTTTGTTATAATCATAATGACTCATTACATATCCCATGTGTTTAGGACAGTATGTTGTGTAAAGTATGTATGGAATATATCGAACCTGTATTACTCACATCATACAACTGCATCCATCTGAAATATATGTACAAACAGAAATACTGCCTTTTACATAGGAATGCATTCCCAGGACTACTTAAAGTCACACACACACACACACACACACACACACACACACACACACACACACACACACACGCACACGCGCACACATGCACACATGCACACACACATACACACATACACACAGACATGCACCTACACAGGCCTCTTTGAAGTATATCTGCATTCATTATGTAATTAGTATATGTCTAAGAACCATGCTTAAAAGGTACTTCTCCTGTGGAAATGAGAATTAATAAGTTAAGTTTCAAGTTGTGCATTCTTTATCCCATGGGTTTGAATCCCAGCTGGTACAATACAATTTCAATGGTATGTAAGTTCCAACATTAAAATATGTCACAATTCATCCTATTAAGCCTTCCAAACACCAGTTATTAAAAGCCAAGCCATTAGGCATTTCATTGTTGAACATTGGAACATGTGCCAATAGGTTGAACATCACACATGGCAAATCACGATGCCATATGACACACCTTTAGTGGTATTTGATGTAAGTAGTGCTAATGTGTCTGCCAAGGAATCCATGTGCTTTTGATTGCACAAATGCAGTTGGCAAGGATGTCTGTTCTTGAGCACAACCTGTTGCATGCAAAATCTGAACCGGGTGCCAATTCAGACATATATTGTTAGCTTGACTTCTGCAGACATGGATGGTGGACAGAATCATGATAAATTTAAAGATTAAAGGTTAGGTGATAAGGAGTCCAGGATTTTTGTTGTACTCCTTGTGAAGTACTAAAGCCATAGGCTGTTGCAGGTGGATTATACCGGGGTCTCAATATAAAGCTGAGGCTTGGAATAGCTTAGCCAAGGTTGTCTCCAGTGCAACTAACTTTCAATGCACTGGGTAACAATATTATTACCACTACAGTGGCCTTAAGAAGTGCAAACCAGACTTCCAAAACTGATGTGAGGCTGAATTTAGGATGACAAACACCTCTCACTTGTGTAAGTATACTGACACATAACCTGTGCATGAAATATCATCAATTATGTAGCCAACTAAAATACTTTATTTATTTATTTATTTATTTTACATTTGTTGACCAGGCTAATCCAACTGGATACATGTCCATTTTCAGTGGAGGCCCGAGGAGAAATGCTCCAGTAAAAAAACATATTAAAAACATATTAAAAACATCCTCGAAAAAAAAAAGCACAGACATATCTTACAACTATTACAAAATAACATTAATATAGAATGATGGATCATCAGATTAACAAAAAATTACAATTTACATATTTTGATTTGTAAAAATTTACAAATACCAATACATAATTTACAAAAAAAGTACCATTAAAAAGTGAGTTAAAGAATCAAACATGGAAAGTAGTACTCAGGAATGATAATGTTAGAAATTAAGAAAAAGGTTAGTTTATAGAGAGTTTCATAAAGATGTTTATAGTTCAGAATATTCTGTTTTAAGTGAAACAGGAAAATTAGTGAATAATAGTTAGTCAGGGTTGGTACAAGAGCATAACCAGTGGTTAGAGAGGAAATGTTTTAGGTTAGTTTTAAATAGTGGGAGAGAGGTTAGGGTTGTAAGGTCTTGTGGTAATTGATTCCATATTTTACCAACTGAGTTAGAAAATATGGAGTCGCCTGCTGAGTTATATGATAAGGAAGTGTAAATCAACATTTTGTTAGCAGAACATAGATTCCTCAGGTTGTTATATGACCTTATGAAGGTAGAAAGAATTGGGGTGTTGTTGGGTTGGTATAGGGCTTTGTGGGCAATTATAAGTTGGTTGAATTGTAATTGGTGAGGTAATTCAAGCCAGCCTAGTTGTTTTAGGTTCTGGCAGTGATGAGTCCTGTAAGGAGAGTTTGTAGCAAATCTGGCAATATTGTTGTATGATCTAGCTAGTTTGTTAAGGTTATTTTTAGAAAGATTGGTATATATGGGAGAAGCATATAATAGGGTAGAGATTAAGTGAGTTCTAGATATTGTGGTCCTGGCTTCAGGTGTTAGGAAAGGTTTAATTCTATAGAGGGATCCGAGTTTTCTGTTAATAGTCTTTATTGTGGTGTTTATGTGACTGTCAAACTTTAGTTGATTGTCAATTGTAATACCTAGGAGTTTGGTGGTGGGGTCTGGAGAAATAATGGCACCATTACTGGATGTGAGTGTGAAATCAAGAGGGGGAGACAAGTAAGAGGGTGTAAAGAGCAAAAGTTTTTTTTTTTTTTGGTTAAGGAGAAGACAGTGGTTAGAGAACCATTGTTCTATAGTGGTGAAAGCTTTTTGTGTGAGAGAATGAAGTTCAGTTTGGGATGTGCCAGAACAGATTATGGTAGAGCCATCTGCATATTGAATGCAGGTAGAGAGTGGAGTAGAAAGATGAAGGTCATTTATGAAAATGGAAAACAATAGTGGTCCTAAAATGGAGCCCTGACAGACACCTAGGGAGGTGGGAAAGAGGTCTGAAAGATGGTTTTGCCAGAGAACCGCTTGTTTTTGGTTTTCCAGGTAAGATGTAAACCAGTTCATAGCAGGATTGTCGAGAGAGAGGAACTTCAGAAGGTGGAGGAGAAGCTTATGATTGACCATGTCAAAGGCTTTGGATAGGTCTACAAAGAATGCTGAGGAAGGAATATTTTTATTGCGATTTTCGTTGATGCTGTTAGTAAACGATAACAAGGCTGCGGTGGTACTATGGAATGGCCGAAAACCATGTTGACAGTTAGCTAGAAGATTAGGGTGGAGTAGGTGGTTTAGTAATTGTTTGTGGATGCATTTCTCCATTATTTTAGCGAGCGGAGAGAGTAGAGCTATGGGGCAATAGTTGGAGAAATCAGTGGAGTCTCCACCTTTGTGAAGAGGAATAATGTGTGAGATTTTCCAGATAGATGGGATAGTGCCTTCTTTTATGGTTCTATTAATCAATATGGAGATGGGATAGGCAATAGCTATGGCTCCTATTTGGAGGTATTCTGCTGGTAATTTATCAGCTGTGGGGGTAGTCGGTTTTCATTTTTGAAGTAAGGAGGAGATATAGGAGGTGGGTATAGGTTCGAGATGTAAAGGGGGGAATGGAGCTAGGAGTGGGCAATTTGGAAGTATCAAGTTTTTGTTGATTTGCTAGATTTAGTATAGCAGTAGTAAAGAAATTATTAAAGGCATTTGCTGTTTGGGTTGGACAGTCAGGGTTGGAGCCTAGTGGATTAGGTGTGGCTACTTTGCCTGGTGATAGTAGTGTGTTAATAGTAGTCCAGAACGTTTGTGGTTGTCGAAGGGATGATTGTTATAGTTGAATATAAAAGTTATTTTTATCTTGTAGGATAGCTTTTTTTGTTATGTTTCTTTGTTGTCTAAAAGTTTGGTGATCAGTATTATTCCATGTGGTATGCCATTTTGCCCAAGATTTGTTTCTATTAAGGATTAGTTTCTTAGTATGATTTGAGAGCCATTTGGCTGGTTTAGTTTTCATTTTTATGGAGCGCATTGGGGCATGATGGTCTAATATAGCCAGGAAAGTGGTATTGAAGTAATTAACTGCTTCATTTATAGGGAGAGACTTAAGAGGTGACCAGTTGCATTGCATAAGTTCAGTTTGAAACAGTTTGTGGTCAAAATGTTTTTTGGTACGGACTGTTCTGTCTGAAATAGGGATAGCTAAACTTGTTTTATGTCTGATAATATATATTAGATAGTGGTCACTAAGGTCGTCTGGGAGGGTTCCTGTTGTATATTTTTGTTCTGGGCTATTTGTTAGTATCCAGTCCAGGATACTTTCTTTATTATTAAGTTTATTTGCTCTAGTTGGAGAGTTTATAGCTTGTGAGAAGCCAAACAGGTTAATCAGGGTGGATGGATTAGTGTGGCTACATAAATTCCAGTCAATATTAAAGTCTCCTAGGAGTATTGCTTCCTGAGGGAGATTTGAAGAAAGCCAGTTTAGTAAGTTTTCTAGTATTGTAGTATTTTTACCTGGGGGAAGGTAGGTACAGATGATGTTAACTGATTTATGAGAGTTAAGCTGCAGTTTAGACATAATTATTTCTACATTATTATCTGTGGGTAGGTTATGAATTATTTTGGTAATTTGTAGTCCTGCTTTAAAGAGAATTGCTACCCCTCCACCTTTTTTATTAGTCGGTCTTGTCTAAAGATATTATAGCCTGGGGGGGAAATTTCATTATCTTTTATTGTGGGTTTTAGCCAAGTTTCTGTTAAGCAGAGGATGTCAAACTGCTGAACATCTAGAAGGGCATGAATTTGTGGTATTTTGTTGCAAATACTATGTATGTTTAGATGGGCTATTGAGAGTGATTTGGAAGGATTGGTTGCTGGTAAAGGGATTGTTTTGTTTTGGTTGCAGTTAGTGGGGGGTGGGGAAGGGTTTGGACCAGGGTTGGGGTGAATATCTCCATCTATTAAGGAGTGGAGTACTATAAAGTTGTAGTATTGGAGAGGCTTACAGTGGTAGTCAAGTAATTTTCTGTTGTTTAGAATTGAGTATTTAATATGAATTAGATGATGACATTTAGCTTGATAGTAACTGGGCTTGTAGAGGGCATTGAGAAAGTTTGTAGATAAAGCTGGATAAAGTGTTATTGTTTGTTTGGCAGGGATGGTAAGAGTAGAGAAGAGGGGATATTCGTAGGAGGTTAGGAGGTAAGTAGTGGTAAGAGTAGCTAGGAGTAAGAGTACTAGTAAAGATTGGTGTTGGTCAGGCATGGCAGAGGAGTGTATAGTAGGTATTAGAGGGGAAGGACTGAGAGCGGGGATTGACTTATGGAAGGTTAGGTTGGTGTTAGTGGGTGGAGATATATTCCTGTGAGGAGTGGTGATAGAAATGTAGGGGTGTGGCTAGTAGTTTTAGTATGATTGGTTGATGGAAAAGGGTGTGTGTTTATGAGGGTATAAGTTAAGAGACACTGGGGGCAGGTGGAAATTGGGGGCAGGGTAGGGGAGCAGAGTGAGCCCGAAGGGTGAACGGAGCGGGAAGACACAAGCGAGTGGATTACTAAGAAAGACAATCTATAGATTGGAGGAAAACAGCAGGTAGGTCAGAGAGAGAGAGAGAGAAGTATAATGGTATATTAGGCTAATCTGAGGAGATATACTATGTTGGGGTACAGGAGTGTGGTAGGAGTATTGTATAGCAAGGTCAGGGAGGGAAGGTTGAAAAAGAATAGGTCAGTGAAAGAGACTCTGTTTAAAAGACAAAGTAAGTAAGGGCTCAGGGAGGGTAGAAAACAGTGTATGAGGTGCAATTAGGCTAGTGGGAAGGCGCCATCTTGTGGCCAGTTGTTTAACTGCAAACACTGGTTCCTAAGCAAGGGGCTGATAGCAGGAGGGAGAGAGAAAAGATACTATAAGAATAGCAATAGGAATGGTTGAGCAAGATATAAAGTAAGATTCAGCACTAGTAAGGAAGTGGAGATTGGGGGTTATTGGCTGCTGGCTATCCTGGGTAGGAAGCTTACCTAACGTGGGAGAGTCTTTTAATTTAGAACAAACATACAGAAACAGGACATACTTTCACTGTCTTACTGAGTTGGTTTCTCAGGGAGCTGAAGGAAGTAATCTTAGTTGGTGAACTTTCTGGTATTATTCATTATGCTTTTATATATATATATATATATATATATATATATATATATATATATATTTTTTCCTTTTTGTATTGTACAGCGAGAGAGGAAATAGTAGCAAGCTATAAAGCACACGAGGATATAACTCACCTCAGAGAGACATAGAGTAAGTATGCCTCAAGTCCAAATTCAAGCCAGATAGCTATTTGTAATACCACTGTCACTAGCATTATCAGCAGACATACCTCAACTTTGCTATCAAGCATTCATGTCTTTCCCATTAACTCTTGCTGCTTGCATTAAGCAGTAAGTAGAACAGCTTAACTATGTGTGGGTTCAATACCCAGAAGCAGCAATTAGTTTTTCTTACAGGATAGTATTTCTAAAAAAAAATTAACAACAATTATATGTCGGGAATAATTCCAATATGGTAATTGCAAGTATTACATTTGAATGTATATATTATATCTGCAATAGGGAAATAAAGTCTTAGCAGTGAGATTTGTTTATTTTATGATATGTTAATACCTTTACGTCACATATGGCTGTGGTAAAGGTGTACAACCCTGCACTTCTGGCACAGAGTAAAAAAAACATCTGCACATGAATAACTTTTTGTTTAGACTTCACAATGTTTGTATTGCTGTACTGAATTTAGACAATACGTTATCTTGATTTCAAAGTGATGTTGGCTCAAATAATTCAGTTGGTTAATATCTGTCTGCTCTCCAATGGTTACACTTGTAACTGTATCACAATTTTGATTTACCCATTTACACATAATCCATCACTGTTATTGTGCAGTGCACTGTCCTATGTAGGAGCTGTCTGTTTGCCTTGGTAATTCATGTTGTGCAAGCATGAGACAAGACAAGTGAACAATCATTCCCGAATGAAGTGGCAGAAAAGTTTGGTAATCCACTGGTTTTCACATGTGATTTTCTTTACATACAATACAGTGAAACAGGAACCTGTTCCTCACTGTAACCAATGTACATGAAGGACAATGTCTAAATCTTAGCAAAGAAGTATGTAATTACAAAGGTCATTCACATTGCTTCTATGTTGCTCAGTGCAAAAGTATGCATTTGTCCCAAATCCTGTGATGCACTGTACCATTTGCTCCAAACAGTGAATTTTCAACAAGTACAAATGTGCTTTTTCACATCATTAAATTCATACTTCACCTGTGGTGCTTGTAACTAACTGTGCTTTCTAGATTGTGTAACTAGATAGGTCAAATGCTTGATGTTCAATGTAGGAAATGTAGGAAATGTGTGTGTGTGTGTGTGTGTGTGTGTGTGTGTGTGTGTGTGTGTGTGTGTGTGTGTGTGTGTGTGTGTGTATGTGTAAAACACTTGCTGCTGTATCCACTTCTGATGAGGGGAATTCATTTTTACATCTAGCTCCCTTATTTTATTTTTAACAGAAACATCCTCTCTGAAACACACTGATAAGGTCATTCTGTCAAAACTCCACTCTCTCCCCTTAACAGTTAATCTTCTTCTGTGGCATGTGCGACTAATACTGTACTATCTTGACTGTGTAATTAGACAGGTAGGAGGTTTGTTGTTCCATTTGGGAACTTTGTGTGTGTGTGTGTGTGTGTGTGTGTGTGTGTGTGTGTGTGTGTGTGTGTGTGTGTGTGTGTGTGTGTGTGTGTGTGTGTGTGTGTGTGTGTGTGTGTAAAATGCTTGATGCTGTATCCACTTCCCATGAGGAAAGTTTATTTAATTTTATATGCAGCTCCCTTATTCCACTTTTAACAGAAACATCATCTCTGCAACATACTGAACTCTCTCCCTTTAAGAATCATACTTGTGACATTTGCAATTAATACAGTGGTGTGTGTGTGTGTGTGTGTGTGTGTGTGTGTGTGTGTGTGTGTGTGTGTGTGTGTAAAACACTTGGTGCTGTATACACTTTCCATGAGGGGAATTCATTTCACTTTACACACAGCTCCATTATCCCACTTTTTATAGAAACACCCTGTCTGCAACACACAGATGAGATCATCCTGTTAAAAGTGCACTCTTCCCTTAACAGTCAGACTGTTCTTGGGGTGCTTCAGACTAATACTAACACAGGTAGGAGGTTCAAAGCTCAATGTGATAATCTTGTGTGAGTGTGTGTGTAAGTGTGGAGGGGTGTATAGAGTCAAGTATGTCTTCCAGAACAGCTGTGCACAGTCAACTTCTACTATGGAGAAATGTTTTAAAATGCTAGATGACTCCTTCATCCCCTTATCCCACCTTTCACAACATCTTCTTACCAACACACTGATGAGATCATTCTTTCTACAGTGCACTCTCACATTTCAAAAAGCCAGACTTCTCCTGTGGTGCTTAAATTTCTTGCACTAATCTGTAGAATGTATACATAGCTACAAGTAGGTGGATCAAAGACAGCAGTGATTAACTTCTACAAGTGTGTGTGTGTGTGTGTGTGTGTGTGTGTGTGTGTGTGTGTGTGTGTGTGTGTGTGTGTGTGCGTGCGTGCGTGTGTGCGTGTGTGTGTGTGTGTGTGTGTGTGTGTGTTTGAAAATCAATTCAAGATTGAGTTGCACATTTTTGCAGTGGCAACATTTACAACCTCAGATGACTGTAAAAGTCATTTACCACACATATCTCTTTGGCAGTACATTGCTGATGTTATCCATTCATAGATGCTGTATGCCTCACTTGTATACAGGATTCTCTTGTGGTGCTGGTTGCTGATAATGTGCTGTATAGATTGTGTAACCAAATGAGTAGGTGGTTGAGTCCATCCTTGCTTGAATAGTGTGACTGTGATTACTGTCTTACACATTTAGTTACCTCACAAACATCTTTATGTAACCTTTCATGTTTGAGATGCACTTACAGTGGCTCAGTGCTAAATTAACAACTACTAGTATCCCAAATGGAAATAACTCTTTGGCAATACAATGATTACAGAATGCTACCATAACTGCAGTATCTCACAGCTGTAGTGCAGCTGTGATTTAGGCATTGCGTGCTGACATAGAGAGGAAGACTAAAGCCAGTGAGTGTGTCTTTCACTCTGATACTGTGTAGACCACTCTTCAAATACATATATGATATGTAGCTGTACAGTGTTATTGTGCCCTTTGGCCTCTTTTTAGCATAAACATCCTCCTAATAAACAATGGTGATATCATCCATTCAACTGCACACTGTCACAGTTGTTCCACAACATGTCATGTGGCATTTGTGATTCTGATACTAATCTGTAGCTTGTGATCATAGGTAGTTCTAATACAGCCATTACTGCAATGTTCTGTCAGTCTTATTGTGACTGTACATGCTGCTAAGACTGTTGTCAAACACATCTACTGTGTACACATATAGGTGTTGAGTCCTCTTAAGAAAAGCTATGATAATTTCTCACATAGCAGTGCTTTTATTCAGAGTAATAATAACACATGACTACATTTTCCTTAGATAACATTTGTAGTAAGCTTTTTCCGCTGGCATGAGGGAATGAGATGACATTTGCTTGTTGTTGCCTTAGTAGAGCAATTACAGGCACACATATCCCTTTCAGAAATAACATGATGCAATGCTTTGAAATAACATTTCTCATAACTGTAGTGGCACTTCTACCAAGGTGCATTCATTCTCTAAAATTTCATGTATTTTCTGTAATGAGATGCTTAGGTGTTCAAGGTCCACACTCAGTGACTGTTAACATTGTGTGGTCTTATGCTGTAATGCATGCATAGCATCCACCACAGTTATAATGTGTATATTTACAGTTGGAGAGGCCTCCACCATACCTTTTATCTCAATGAGATTATTTGCAATACATACATATAATGTTATAAGTTAGCATAGGTGGAGTGTCACACTTGCGTTTAGACTTCCACTGTTGCTTCTGGTTCATCCACATATCATTAGTTAATAGACGTACATAGCTTGCTGTTCAATTCCCCAAAAGAGCAATACTATATAAATGTACTGATGTTACACAGCAAACATTGTATCTACTTATTTGTATCTATTTGTATGTTGGGCAGTGATATATAATTGCATGTTGTGACTCCTTGCAAGTGATATGGGTATTCAGGGCATGTCATGCTGTGAGTGTTCCTGTAGCACATGCTTTGAGTACTGGCTTGTATAGCATACCTACACAGATAGAATGCCTTTCAATTCTGGGACAGTGTATGTACTACATGATGGAAATAGTTTCCTTGGCAAAAAGCATTAATATTGTACTGCTCACTGTTGTGTGTGGACACTAATCTGTAGCTCCTTTTCAGCATTCTGACTAAATCAGATTGTTTAAATTATATTTGTAACTCCTTTCTTACTGCACACATTGATTTCAGATATTTGTAACAGCCTCCATTGCTATCTCCTTCGAAGCATACAGTCAGTACAGAGGTCTGTAGAAAGTTAGAATCAGAGGAGGAATTTAAAAATGGTAACATCTACTGGTCAGACAGCAATGACTTACATACAGAAAATAGTTATGGCATAGTCAGAGGGCCACCTTTTTCAGACATTGCCCTACACAGTAAAGCATCAATAACCCTTATTTACTTTATTTTATTTTTATGTTTGTTTACCAGTATGGCCAGACTGGGTAAGAGACCCATTTTCAGCGGAGGCCTGGGGGAAAAGCCCCACAAGGTACAGAGAATAAAGACCAATATAAGTATCACAAACATATGTTAAGACAAACATATTAAAAAACACATCCTTAGCTATTTGAGATAATAAAGCCACAAATATCAACAAGAAAACATTTTAATATTTAGAGGAACATAACCACAGTTGTGAAAAAAATAGCTAGGGTTGTATATAGAATATAGCTAAGAGTAATTGTTAGTGGTTGAATGTAGAAGTAGGAGATGTGAGATTTAGTTAAATATGTTGTAAGGATTGCACTTGGAAGAATAGGGTAGAGACAGTGGTCAGCCAGGATTTAGACAAGAGCAAAGCCAGAACTTAGATAGGTTAGACTTGAGCAGTGAGTTAAATTGCTGAGGGTTAGCTGTAGTTATGACAGGAAAATCCTGTAAGCCCCTCAAGGGTATTCTTTATAATGCAAATGATATGCATGTTTCTGTGGAGTCCGTAATTCATATGCATTTCTATGATATCTGACCTGGCATGTGCTAAAAAATGACATGATGTGAATGTTTATTATGTCATTCATTGCTAATTATGCTCCATATTATATTCTTCATCTAAACCATCTAAACAGTTATTTATTACTGCAATTGTTTTCATCACACTCTACAGCTTAATGTCAAATGAGGACTTCCATAAAACTTTTCTTACTGTATGGCATGATGCCAGTCCATGATTAATTCTGATTGGTCCTCTGTTACAGCACCTTTTTGTGTGTTGGTATTGTTAAATTGCTGTAATGATACTGTTCCCTGAAATTCCACCTGACCATGCTCAGTATAATGATGTCTGAAATATGTGCAAATTACCAATGAAAACTTGAAATCATGAAATGCCATCCAGTCTGTGTTGTCATTTGTCACTTATACATGTTGAGTGTTATTGCATTACCATTTAGAATTTACATGACTACATAACACATGCTTGTCTGTTACATGTTTATAGGTAATAAACCCCTTACTTATGGATGTCAATAACAGTTATTTGCAAAAATATGTCCCTTTTTGATGTATATGACATGACAGCTCTAAGGTTCATTTGTTCTTGTGTGTACATGCCGAGGTAAAGAATACAGCAGTGGTGTTAGCTTGCATACATAAACTCCCTGTATATACATTTCATATGCAATATCTGCATCTATACATTTATCCCATAATGTATTTTCTGTCTTTCGTGTTATCTCAGCTCAGCATTTTATTAGCATGTATATCACATTAATTCCCATTTGTTATACTGTAGATTTATGTCTCTCTCACATCCTTTGTTAGTATTTACGTTTTTATTTATGTGCATAAGTCAGGTATTGTCACCAAAATTAATTATCATTACATGAATATGGCATTATTTATCTTAGAAATATATCTTTGACACTTCAGCACATTTGCCTGCAGTATCTGAGTACACTTTTGTCAATTCCCCTCCTCTCTGAATTTCTTCTTCAGTACAACAATGTTATTTGTGTATAATTCCCCCATTTCACTTCCCCTCTTTTATAGTTTTTTCACTGTACCTGCTCTTAATATTTCTCGGCTAAAGTGCATAGTCATTCATTAGATCTCCTTATAGGCAAGCTATTTTATTTCTATTATGTGCTTCTGCTTGCAAGCACCTTTCCATGGCCACGGACACTATTGCTGGCCATGTAAAGGTGCTTGCAAATGTGAAGGAGTTAGGAGCAGCATACATATTCAGTTAGCTCTGCTGCTCATCACGCTAATATGCTTAAATCATATAGGCTTAGTGCAAAGTCTAAATGATTCTTAATGAATCCCAGGGAACATCTAAGACTATTATTATAGAAACATTTGTATGGAAATGCCATGTGACTGTGTGCATTTTTTAGGATAGAGTTGTTCTTCAAATGGCACAAATTCTATGTCAAAGTGAAAATCTTCCTGGAACTCTGTATACAAAATATTCTTGTTTGATATCTCAGGCATTTTATTATATAGATCAATAAAAGTATCAGCAACTGTTAATGCATATTAGTAGTGCATTATGCATCACATAATGTGCAGCATCTTAATGCTTAAAACATTTTAAATTTTAGTGACGGAACCTAATGACACAAAATGCATATAATCTGTCACAACTTATAAACACACTTCAAAGAGCGAATCTGTCAGTATATTTACTCTGACAGTTCTAGAAGGCACAACTTAAGAATCTTATAATTGAAACTTTAAAACATGTTGTATGCCTCTGAATACCAAACTTGAAAACAAATATAAATGAGTTAATGCTATTCTTGAACTCTATGGTAAGCCAAGTCAGCTTTAACTTTCTTTCTTGCTTCACATATGTTTTATAGTATTTTTTTATTTTATTCCCTGCAAAGTGCTATATATAATTGTTAGTAACGTGACTTTAGTACTGTGGGTAGTGAATTATTTGGGAGTGCTGTGAAAGGACTTATTTGCACTGTGTGAACTGGGAACAGTTCAGACATACTGTTTTAAGTATTTTGAGTATTAGCATGACTAATCTTTTTGGCTCTTAAACACTGCACAGAGAAATGGGTATCAGATATTTTTTGCAGTTCATGTTTTGCTGCTAGGAGGTATACATTTACTTTGAAAAAACACATGAAATGCTACTGCCACTGAAGAGTTTGTAAACTTAAAGTGTAGACTGCATGTGTTCAAACTTCCATACTTTGATTTGCCATTAAAACATTTTTGTGTTAAAAGCAAACAACTTCCTTTCTGATATTAGCAGTGTTTAATCTGGATTAGACACTTTCTTTAATGCCAGCAATACACAGTTTTGTACTTTGTCAGAAGAGTTGATTATATGTACTTTTCAGTTACAGAGAGACAGGCAAAGCAGATCTGATTATTTTAACATAACAGTAACAGGACTTGTGATTGAACTTTGAAGCCTATTATTTCTTTTTGACATCTGTATGGATGGAAAATATGAGGTCACAGTAACTGCAACTCTGACGCACAATGCAAGCTTTGGCTGGATTTTTATGTAGGAAAAAGTATCAATAACTTAAAGCCCAGGACAGCACATCACTGCATTGACATATGTCAAGACTATCCTACCAACTCCTTGGCCAAGCATGCTAAGGAAAATTTTAGACACCTTCACTTTTCATGTCATTGACAAGATCCACTATGATGACCTGGATGGCAGTAGAAATGACAGATTAGAGAAGAAGGGATTTGAATGGCAGATTTCACTGAGAGCAGGAAAACCACCAAGCCTGAGTACCACATTTTCTATTAACTGCATACTGAACCTTAGGAAATAGGGCCATAATTATTACTGAACTTGAGAAAATGACCAGTATATAACATTAAAATAACCATAGAATTTTTAAAATCAGTCATGGCAAATCAGAAGAAGTCCTTTCAACCATTGCCCCTTTCTTAACCAATGAGAATCATGCTGAATAGCTCCTTTGTAATGCAGTCTGCTATTTCACATCAACCAACTGAATAAGGATATATGGACACTACCTCCATATCATCCTATCAAGTCCTTCTGTGTAATCTATGGGCTTTCAATGCTGGTTTAAATGGTAGGTTCATATTGACTTCTGGCTGCCTGTGGGCTTGTAGTTCAGCTATCCACCTCATCTCACTTCATTCAGTACTTAAAATAATATCACCACCCATAAAACTCTCTTTTATAACTTGTAGGATGGTAAAATTGAAATTATGCCCTGGATTATCAGCAATGTGTTTAAATAAGGGGCTCTTAAAGTTCTTGAGACGGATGTCACTCATATGTTTAGAGATCCACTCCTTAAGTTGTCTATCTGTTTTTCCCATGTAGAAACTACGACATAAAACACATGTTGCTAAATAGACAACATGTTGGGTTCTACAGTCAGCATATTCTGTATTCTTGTATCTCGTACCAAATCTCGGTTGAGTGAATTCTTTACTATTGGATATATATCTACAGCTATAACAAAATCCACAGGGATAATTGCCCATTTTATGTGATGGCATTCCATGATGACTATCATTTGAATAACATAATAAGTGTTTCAAGTTGCTATTACACTTAAAACTAAATGATGGCTCCACACCCACTATCTCTTTAATAGTGGGATCAAATAATAGAATTTTCCAGTTATTTTTTATGATGTCACAGATGTATCTGACATCATATGAGTAAGTCAACATAAGTCTACTGTTATTTTTATTCTGTCATAGGGTAATATCAGCAGCATCTCCTTCACATCACTCATTGAACTAATCCAGGAGTAAAGGTGCATTTCTCTATTTTTCAGATACGGTTTCACTATGGTATTTCGTAACATCTTGACCTCATTTAATTCTCCAGGAATCTCATGATCCTTGTAGCCTCTTGCTGAAAATTCTGGCCCCAGTCTGTCCACCGCTCTGTACAGGTAGTCTTCAATGGTATTAAACCTGGAACATCTACATATTTGATTGCTTATGATGTTAGAGAAAACATGTCTTGGATGCATACTATTTTGACATAAGTTGTTCTTCCTACATTCCTTTTGATGAAGGCTAGTCTTGATCATATTCTCTCCATCTCTAGAGATGTTCACATCCAGAAAATCAATATCCAAATCTGAGTAATGTAATGTGAATCTAAGACAGTCACTGGTGGATTCCAAGTATGAGACAAAATCTTCCTTTTTCTCAGCAGTATCTCCCCGTATAATATATACATCATCCACAAATCACTTATAAAACCTCAGGGATGATGTAAATGTATTTCTATCATTAAATATAATAGATGCCTCCCAATCTGCAAGCACCAGGTTGGCATAGATGCCGGCACAAGGTGTGTCCATAGCTGCACCCCATCTTTGCCAATATATCTGTTGTCCAAAAATGAAAACATTATTATGTAATATCAGAACTAGTAAATGACAAATTAGATCAATTTGTGCTGCATCATATTCACTGTTGTTCTCCAAATATCATCTCAGCACTGTGACACCAGAGGTGTTAGGTATGACCATGAAAAGACTTTAAACATCAAGAGTTGCCATTAGGTACTGGGGTCTATATTAGAACATTGAAGTTTCAAAACTTCGAATGTTCTAATATCGACCCCTATTCAGGGAAAGTTGAAAATATTGAAGAAACAGAAAACCGAATTTTTTCCTAGGGAAAGAATTTGGTTGTCCTTTTCTGTTGCTTTGTTATTTTCAGTGGTGTGGTGAAAAGTTAGGGGTTGGGTTCAGGTAAGTGTGTGATTGAGTGTGGGTTAGGTTAGTTAGGGTTAGGGTGCGGGTTACGCATCTAACACTGAAGCAATCAACTATAGGAATCAGCACATGAATGTATACCCAACCCCCGCAGGCAGATCTGAGGAAGGTATGCTAGAGCACCACAGAATCAGCTGTATATATCAACATACCCATATATTTTTATTCCTTTTTATTTTATCAGTTTATAGTAGTATGCGCTAGGAATGTAATTTGTTGGAAGGTAGTATCAGTACCTTGGCAATCCTTAGATTGGTGTTATAATAAAGAAACATAACTGCAGTGTAGAAGTTGTTAAATTAAGACACAAATTTAACAAAAAAACAGTCTTGATTTTGCTTTTCAACCACCGTTTGCTGCACTTATTTTTAAGATTTTTTTGGTAGATTTGTTGTCTTTCATTACATGCAATTAAAACTTAGCTGTCAAGTCTTTGGAAATGGGTAAATCTTTTTTGGCAAGGCAATGTTGTAGACCATGCCTCCAGTGGTAATCCATCCACCACCGATGGCACTACTCCTGACGGCAGACATATCTCGAAGAATGACCCCTCTCTGAGTAATTGAAATAAGCACATATTTTTACAAGCTTTAACATATTATCCAAGCAGCATTTATCTGTCTGTAAAGTACTATTTGCAAATAAAAATAAGTCTTCAGACAAAAAGCCATTTTTAAAGTGCTATTTTCATTTTTAACCATCTTCCTGTTGGGTGATACTGCAAAGGACCTTTCCACCACTATAGTCTTTTGGAGAATGTGGTACTTCAATTGGGATGCTGCTAGTTTTTTCCTGTAAGCCTTGAGCTTTTAGACTGGTGAGGTTTGTCACAGAGGTGTTTGAATTGCTTCCCTAACCACGGGAAGGGGATTCACCTCCAGGATTTTTCCATGTGAAGAAATCTTCTAAGGAATTTCTTGTGAAGGATCTTTATCACTAATTTTCTATTAAGGGAGCTATCTGAGTATTTTAATTTTTGTTTTGTATGTTTGGAGTAACTTCATTCTTGATATATCGAGACTTGTTATTAACTAATGGTAATTTATGGGGGAAACATTTGATGTATAAGAAATATCTGACTGACAAAAATTTGTGCAGGTTGGAATATTTAGGAGAACTTAACTCCTTTATTATTACTTTCATCTCTGTTAAAAGGGTAATTTGTCCTTGACAAACCACATTGGCCAGATTACACATAAACACAAATACATGACTTCAGACTTAAAAGAAAGAGTTGACTTAAGCCTTGGTGATCTGGGATAAATTATAATGCATCGCTACTAGTGCTAGCTGCCAAAGGCTTGTACAACAAGAGCTCAACTAAGAAGATAACTTTGTTCCTTCAAGTGTGGTGTGGCGACTATTTAAAAGAAAGTGTGTTTTAATCCTTTGTGTAAGAATTGATGCTAACAAGAACTCATATTATTAAAACTCCTGGAAACCTTTCTGATGGAGTTTAAATGGGGAAATGTTGTTTCTAGCAAATGATGACAAAAGTGCTGGGAGGCACAGTAAAGTGTAAATAGTGGAGCATCAATTAACAGTGGGTTTCTTTGATGATTTTGTGGCAAATATTAATTATGTAAAGAACCAGGTTACCAAACATGTCTGAGGAAATGTAAGATTCATATCAATAAGGAGTATAAGAAACTCATAAGCCTTGTATCAGTTAGAGGTTAGGGGTTTTAACTCCTGCACTACTGCTGTCAATATTTGGTATGCAATAGAGCCATTGGTATGGTGTTTGACTCCCACCACTGGTACCCATTAAAATAAAAAGGGAAACTAACCTTAATGTACATGATGAATGTGCATTGTTGTCTTGGGTAATGGTTAGCTTTTACCATATCCAGCTATGTGCCACACTGTGCATTCACAGATCAGAGTTATAATCTCTGGTGCACCATGATTTTATCCACCTCAAAGTGATCCCAGTGCACTTCAGTGCAGCTCTACCAACAGTAATTAAAACTTGAGAAAAACTACTTTGCATTGCATACAGCCACACAACATTTCATGAATAGGGACACATGGGGACTCTCTAGGACCAAAGTCCTTCCTTCCCAACTTTATAGCATGCTGGTACCAGATAGTCAAAGCTAACAAAACAAGAACATACATGTTTACCCTTAAAATAAACCAGTCTTTAAATATTCAAATGGTAGAAATTAGCCCTGAGTAATCACCTTTACAGAGACAGACACCACACAGTTTGTTACATAGGTAAAATGCATAATAAAACAAAAATCATAAGCATACAAAGTTAAATAGTAAACTTCTTTTTTTGAAATAAATAAGTTAAAGCATTTATTTTCCAACACAAGAAATTAAAAAGAACACATTAAAAAGTGAGTGATCAGAAAAATTTGCCTAACATCTAAACTCAAAGCTATCTGCTTCTTTCTAAAGGCAATCTGTGTCCTTAGTGTTTCTTAATTTTCAATCCAAAATGAAATTTCTGGGTCCTTATGGGCAGCATTATTTGAGCTCTGTCTGAAAAGTTATTCTCCAAGCAAAGCAGGAAGCAAAGCAAGAACTCATGTAGCTTCTGTACTTCTGTTACTCTTTGAATTAGTAGTCGGCCCCTCTGATTATAAAATTCTCAAATGGGATTTCCTTTGTAGTTTTAAATGTAGAATATGCCATTCCTGTTTTCATAGTTACACACTTCTGGGATGGAGGAAGAGTCTCAGTGACCTGATGCCCAAATATGATCTAGCCAAAATCTTTAAGCAGTAGACTGCAGTAGTGGAACTGGTCAAGGGGCAAGGTTTAGTTTCATCTTCAAACTATAGTACATTTTCACAGTGGTAAATGTAAATTTGTACTCCACTTTACATATTTAGTTTTATATATTACAGATTTACTAAAAAATATGAATGCAGTGGAGTTTTTTATTTTTAAAAAATATTGTGTATGCATTTTTAACTTGCTACAGCTCTAATACAGCTAGTTCATCTTCATGCATTTTTCTTTGAAAGAGCAGTAATATTATTAAAGTTCTTTTCACATAACTCCCTCCTTTCTAGACTTAAAAGAGTTTTGTTGACAGATCCTCTCAAAATAAAGAGTGAGGAAAAAGTCATACTATACAATTCTCTGCCTAGAAAGACCATCAGCATGTACAATATTGACACCACTTCTATCCTGGATTGTCATGGTATAGGACTGCAGTCCATACATTCATCTAAAAGCTTGTTATTTTGCCTACTAGCTCTGAGTAACCACTTTAGTGGGTTATGGTCTGTTCCTGCTGTGAATTTCCTACCATACAAGCTAGATTGGATTTTTCAGAAAGTACACATTATTCCCAAATGCTCCTTTTCTTTGGATGCATATGGGTCTTTTCTAGGTGTAGTCTATGACTCAAGAATACCACTGCTCATTCTACTTTGAATAATCCAGCCTTAAATTCAGTCCCTAGATCCTAGGTTGAAGCAATAAGTACATGATAAATTGTTAGTTATAACAGCTGTGAACATGTTGGTTGGGATATTTTGCAGACACCCTAATGGTTATGGATATCAGCTGGGTATGACAACCCTGTGTTTCTAATAGTTAGGCAAACATTCCACTTATGCTGTGCTGATGATGCCATAAGAAGGCTAAAACATGCATATGCACAGCTAGTGGGGGTTGGCTTTATTGGCCTGAATTTGTCCATAAATAGACTGAAAAAGTCATGGACATTCAGAATTACCATATAGCTGAAACACCTAATGTCCTTAAAGGGTCATTTGCATATATCCCTTGTTGCCTCTAATACAAGAGGTTTAAGGAATCACACAGTGGAAAGTCTAGTCTTGCTAGATTTTTCTTTTGTTTTTACTGATTGTTTTTCCTATGTGACCTTTTTACTCATTGCTTTAAATATCTGAATGTAGGAAAATATTAGAAAAACCCAAACAAAATACAGTCTTCACTGTATAAACCTTAAACTTCCTGTAGTGGAGACCCATGTGATATATGCAAAGGCTCCCTTAAAGACAGACCAGTGTTTCAGATTCTTAATACCCATGACATTTTCCCATGACATTTTAATTTCTATGTTTTTACATCTTTATGGGTATATTTAGGTCAATAAAGCCAAACCCTACTAGCCATAGATATGCATGTTTCTATCTTTTTTTGACCTTGCCAGTACTGCATAAGAGGATTACATGCCTATATTTTAGAAACACAGAGCTTAAAATCAAGCTGGATGCCCATAAACACCAGGATGCCTGCAAAATATCCTAAATAACATTTAGTATGAAGAAATAAAAAGAAATCCTAAGCATTATGCATATTTCAGCATTACTGGTATCATTTGTATCATGAATGAACATGCCTACTTTTTGATTTAAAAGTAATATAAATTAAATAAAATGAACTAACTTTATATCACATAATGAATAATATAACACATTATTCTTATGCCTGATAACTATTTTATGAATGTTTTATAAAACCATTCATTATTTAAATTGCAGTCCTTTATATTTTGATTTTAAATTGCATCAACAAATGATGTGCTATAGAGAACAAACAAACCATGTGCTTTTTATCTGGAATTATCTGTGAGAATCTTAGAGTTTGTCATGGAGCTGCAGAATTTCTAACAGCCCTTCCATTCTCAGATTTTACAGGGCTAAACATCTACAGCCATCTGATCTGAAATATGCTGCTTGTGGACTGTATAATTGTTTGCAGCTATTTATTTGGGTTAGCCCTCAGAATGAGTAATTTCCATTATATTGCTGTTGAACTTGGCCAGACTTTGTTATTTCACAGCTGCTACATTCTGGAGTTTTGTGGCAGCATTTTTTCATTGCTAACAGGTGTAACGCTCTTTAATAATTTTAAGCTGATACTTCGGTTGGATAGTAATAATGACAATCAAAAGGTGTGCAGAATATACCTTTTAGTTACATCATAAAGGAAGGAAGATATTGCAACCTGCTCTTGAAAGGCAAAATATCTTTTAAAATGTACTAAGCAACATTGAGAAGGATGGATCATTTAAATGACATATGACAATATACTATACAAGTTTGAAGGATAAAACAAACAAAAAGAAAATAACAGCATCTTCTGCAGTTAACTGACCAGCTGATAAAATAAAATACTACAAGATTTTTTAGTGGATAACAAGAGTGGTAATTGGAAATGTGAATGCATTCATATGGCATTCACATAAAATGACATTGAGACACAAACATATCACAAAACTGACTTTTAAATTGTACTGTTCTACCAGCTATTTTGTGCTGAATAGAGTGTATGGTTAAGTACTTGAACTGACAGGGATGAGACTGCTATTTTTCTATTAACCATGCAGATTGACACCTACCTTTTTAGAAATAGAATACCATAACACACAATAAAGAAGAGCATTTCAAAGTTTGCTGCTAATTCTACCCACACCCTCTTGCCTATATCAGACTAAAAACTCTTCTGAAGTAATGACAAATTAAATTAAAAAAGCAGAATTTGCTGACTCACAAATCTATATACAGTACTGTATACCTGGCCTCATATTTTTAAGTCAGTTTTCTCCCATTCTTGTCAGTCATCAAACCTCCCCTTGAACAGACATACAGTGAGTGTGTGTGTGTGTGTGTGTGTGTGTGTGTGTGTGTGTGTGTGTGTGTGTGTGTGTGTGTGTGTATGTGTATGTGTATGTGTATATGTGTGTGTGCTGTCATCCAGACAGACATGAGAGTGTTTTGTGTTGTTTCCAGCATCCTGAAATGAGTAATTTTTCTTGTTTTTCATTTTTCTGGTGGTAACACGAGTAGTTGTTTGATAAACCTAGATGCTTCCAGCCCAGCTAGCTGGACTTTTGTAAATAATTATATGTTACTTGAAAATATTAATATGATGTATATAGAAATGTGACACTGCCAGCCCAGCTAACTAGAATTTTGTAAATAATCCTATGTCATTTGTGAATAGTTAAATGATTTATATGCTTGCCCTACAAATATAAGAAAACTGTATGTTATGTACTGAGCTTCAGGAATGTAACCAAAGTGTACCCTGCTGGAAAAGAGCAGAAATGTGTATAAACTATATGCCTATGCAAATGTATGTTTTGATAGTAAGAAGATGGAACATACAGAGTTAACTTGCAAAACTATAAGAAAATAAGTTGACAAGTAAAAAGTTTTATGATTGTGTTGACCACAGCTAAAAGACAGAATGTCTGCAGCTATAAATTCTTTCTATTGTCTAGAAATAGAAATAATTACAGGTTTTAAAGGTAAAAGTGTGTAACTATTTTATGATTTCCAGTTTCAGGCAAGCGTCTAAGAGATGTGTCAGCTTCTAAGAGATAAGTATTTTTCATAGAGACATGTTAAATTCTGTTGGTATCTGTTTAGTCTGGAAACTAGAGGCAGGTGTCAAATAGTGATGTCATCTACAGTAGCTAACCCAGCAGGAATATATATTACTAATTTAAGAACTATCTCAGAGAGGAAAGTCTGTTCATTTTGTATCTTGTCTTGGATCTGAACACATCCATCTTCAACACTTCTCATCTGTATTTGCCTGGCTCTGTAAGACTTAGATCATGGTATCTCTCTTAGAGATAGATATGAATATACCAAGATTAGCTCAGATGTTTTCTGTATTTATATGAGACTGTCCTGTAATGTTGTTTCAAAATATTTCCTGAGATTCTGAACTCTGCTGTCACTGTGTTGAGTTATTGAATATTGTCTTGTGCTTTTATTATTTATTATAAAATATATTTAAACCTTTTAATTGTGGCTGGTTTGTGTAGAGATATTTAAGCTTTAAGAGTACTTGCATATGTATTTGGTGATGCTGTACAGGCCAATCTTAAATAACCTTAGTCTTGGACACGCTTACCATTTGGATAATAGGAACATTACACAGTAGAATTGGTCACCCTTTGTGAAGGGGCTTATAGTAGTTGATAAAAAGTGGTTGGTGGCAGTGATTACTACCTTATAGGATGTGCCAAAGGCAAATAGCTAGTAAACCTGTGCCAGCCTTCCCCAGGAGTGTCTGTGTGTTTGTGTATAGATCAAGTGTCAAAGTAAGTGTGTGAGTGTCAGCTACCTGGCCAGGTTGGACAGAGAGGGTGCTGAGGTTTTGGCTTGACCACTCGGCTGAGATCTTAACCCTACAGCTGTGCCAGTAAGAAGGGAGAAACCAACCCCAGACCGACTGTGATGTCCTTGTGCTCTTAAGGGAAATTGTACTTTACTGTGTGTGTACTTGTCATCCTCCCAATGTGCATGTCCCTCACTGGTGTTAGTGGTGAGGATTGAGGCTCCTTGATTACTAGGCCAGGGCAGGGCCATCACATATTAATCCCCCCCACTAGAACTCAAGCTAGTTTTTAAAGTGACCCTTGAGAAACGTGGCTTGAGAGGGTTGAGCCTATCTGGGAATAGCTTACCCCATTCCCTGTCTTGAGATTCCAGCTGCCATGGCATTGCTGACTCCAGTGCCATGCTGCACTGTCCCATCATATGCCTGCAACCCTAAGTTCCACCATAGTAATTTGGGATTTTCCTGGCTGGCTCCCTGTAGCCATATATCTCCCTCAGACTCTTCCTGCCTCGTACTGCAAATACTCAGCACAAGGGCCTCCCTATCATGGTAATGCTTCATCATGTTAACATGGTACAATTTCTGCCCCTGTGTCTTGCACAACAATTCTACCATGTAGTTAAAATCACTGACCTTCCTTACTACCGTGTATGATCCCTCCCAAGCTGCTTACAGCTTGTTGTTTCTCACAGGAATCAGAACCATTACCTGCTTTCCTACAACATACTCTCTAGCTCAAGCATTCCTGTCATACCAGACCTGTTTCTGCTGTTGGGCTTCTGCCAGGTTCTCCTGGGCCAAGCAAATGAGTTCCCCGAGCATTGTCCTGAGGTTTAGGACATATGCCACAACAGACTCCTTGTGGGATTCACACTCACTCTCCCACTCATATCAAATTAAATCTTTATTCTTCTCTCACCAGAAGAGTCACTTATTTCACTTATTTTAAACTCTTTCACTCTTAAATTCAGAATGAGTATCAGAAATGACTACTATAGCCTCTTTGATACCGTAATAGCTCAACAGAAGCTGGCCACATCCCTGATATCTGGAGACAGTGAGGTAGGCTATTGTATTCTCAATCCACAGGACCATCAATAAGTACCAGTATTAACAGACTGTTTGGTGAACATATTCTGCAAGGTGATGGACAGAATAACCATCCAATGTTTTCAGATGGACATAGGAAATATTTTTCTCCATGACCTAACCCAGTGTGTTTTTTTCATTTTATCACTGGTAGAACCTTTATGCTAATACTTTTAATTTTTTTTGAGACCTGTGACTACTGCCCTGAATGAAGGTTTGTATTGCATGCACTTACTCAGTTCAGGTAAAGTGTTTGAGACTATACTTCATGACAGAATTGTAAGGATCTAGAGGTAAATAAAACCAAAATAACTAAGGTCCACTGTTTGTTGCATGGTTGAACTTTACAGGTAAGAACAGCGGGGCTCCTACCCTCATCATTCCCTGTCAGATATGGAGTCCCCAAAGGTACCCTTTTTGTAACCTATTTCTTAAACATCAAAACTAACTCCAGTTATTGGCTAAGGTTTGGAGGTCTATATGTTATTTCATAGAAGTTTTTTTACTAACAGTAAAGGGGAGTATCTTAATTAAAAACATAATATCATTTTCTTTATGATTTCACTTCTAATAGGGATGAGATAATGAGACATTTCGTAACATCCAAAGAATGACATATAGATTTTGCTTTTAAGTTAATGATATGAAGACTTATTTTTAGGGAAATATCCAGAGTAAAGTCATGTGTTCAGAGAATGAAATAATTGACAATATTATACACCACTCCCAACTAATGAAGAAATAATCGGTAATAGCCTTGATCTACAATTCATATATTTGTCAATTCTCATTATACAAGATTGCTGGAAGATTGTAGAAGGTTGACATAATGGGGTTTGATTCTCACATGAGGTGATTCTTCTCTTCTTAAGTCATTGGCACAACTTTTTAAGTCAAAACAAAGATACACCCTAAATTTATGTAATACTGATGTGCATTAGTTACAGTAGTCCTAAAGAAACCCAGTATTGAGAATATACTGAATTAACATCATAACTTTATACTGCTGAAATAGTCCTATTCCTGTATCAAAATTACTTAGTGGGAATTTCAATAATTGTAACCCATAGTACTATTAAACTAAAAAGCAAATTGCTGATTACATAAATCACTATCTCTATACTACAGTAGTCAAACATAGTAGAATGTGTTTGATTGTAAGTTATATAACAGAGATAGGAAGGGGACCCTTGAGACTATTGCCCCAATGGACACCTATGTAGGTACGAATTCAAATAAACACATATATGATCAAGTGTATGAGTATTAATCTATAAATGTAAGAAACATATATTTCAACTCAATACTGTTGTATACAGAGGAAGAGGCTGGCAAAGAAGAAGCGGGATTGTCAAAGAGATAAAGAAAGTAGACATGAGTATAAGGAGATGAGGCGCATGGCAAAGAGAGAGGTGGCGAAGGCTAAGGATAAGGCATATAAAGAGTTGTATGAGAGATTGGACACTAAAGAGGGAGAAAAGGACCTGTACCGATTGGCTAGACAGAGGGACAGAGCTGGGAAAGATGTGCAGCAGATAAGGGTGATAAAGGACAGTGAGGGAAACGTACTCACAAGTGAGGAGAGTGTGTTGAGTAGATGGAAAGAGTACTTTGAAGGGCTGATGAATGAAGAGAATGAAAGAGAGAGAAGGTTGGATGATGTGGGGATAGTGAATCAGGAAGTGAAGCAGATTAGCAGGGAGGAAGTAAGGACAGCTATGAAGAGGATGAAGAATGGAAAGGCTGTTGGCCCAGATTACCAGTTACCAGTGGAAGCATGGAGGTGCTTAGGAGAAATGGCAGTGGAATATTTAACCAGATTGTTTAATGACATTTTGGAAAGTCAGAGGATGCCTGAGGAGTGGAGAAAAAGTGTTTTGGTACCTATCTTTAAGAATAAGGGCGATGTGCAGAGCTGCAGTAACTACAGAGGGATACAATTGATCAGTCACAGCTTGAAGTTATGGGAAAGAGTAGTGGAAGCTAGGTTAAGAAGGAAGGTAATGATTAGTGATCAGCAGTATGGTTTCATGCCAGGAAAGAGCACTACAGATGCAATATTTGCTCTGAGAGTGTTGTTGGAGAAATACAGAGAAGGTCAGAAGGAGTTGCATTGTGTCTTTGTGGACTTAGAGAAAGCATATGTCAGGGTGCCTAGAGAGGAGTTGTGGTATTGTATGAGGAAGTCGGCAGTGGCAGAGAAGTATGTAAGAGTGGTACAGGATATGTACAAGGGTAGTGTGACATTGGTGAGGACTGCAGTGGGAGTGACAGATACGTTTAAGGTGGAGGTGGGATTACATCAGGGATCAGCTCTGAGCCCTTCCTTATTTGCAGTGGTGATGGACAGGTTGATAGATGAGATTAGACAGGAGGTCCCATGGACTATGATGTTTGCAGATGACATTGTGATATGTAGTGAGAGTAGGGACTAGGTTGAGGAGACCCTGGAAAGGTGGAGATATGCTTTAGAGAGGAGAGGAATGAAGGTCAGCAGGGCTAAAAGAGAATATATGTGTGTAAATGAGAGGGAGGGTAGAGGAATGGTGAGGATGCAGGGAGTAGAGTTGGTAAAGGTGGATGAGTTTAAGTACTTGGGATCAACAGTTCAGAGTAATGGTGAGTGTGGAAGAGAGGTGAAGAAGAGAGTATAGGCAGGGTGGAATGGGTGGAGAAGAGTGTCAGGAGTGATTTGTGACAGACGGGTACCAATAAGAGTGAAAGAGAAGGTTTACAAGAGGGTAGTGAGACCAGCTATGTTATATGGGTTGGAGATGGTAGCATTGACGAAAAGGCAGGAGTTAGAGCTGGATGTGGCAGAGTTAAAGATGTTAAGATTTGCACTGAGTGTGACTAGGATGGACAGGATTAGGAATCAGTATATTAGAGGGTCAGCTCAGGTTGGACAGTTTGGAGACAAAGCAAGAGAGGTGAGATTGCGTTGGTTTGGACATGTGCTGAGGAGGGATTCTGGGTATATTGGGAAAAGGATGCTAAGGATGGAGCTGCCAGGTAAGAGGAAAAGAGGAAGACCTAAGATAAGGTTTATGGATGTGGTGAGAGAGGACATGCAGGCGGTTTGTGTGAAAGAGCATGATGCAGAGGACAGGAAGAAATGGAAACAGATGATCCACTGTGGTGACCCCTAACGGGAACAGCTGAAAGAAGATGATGACTGTTTTCATACATCTTAGAAAATTTAGAAAGTAATCAAACAGTACAAGATGCAATCTATAATCTATGCTAATGGGCACTCTCTCAAATCTTTATATGCCAGAAGCAATTTTTATATTCATGGTTTGCACAAGATCATTTGTTTGGAATCTAAAATAAAGTAGATCTACATATATTTGAAATCAGTATGCATAACAAGTGAATTTCAAGAAGATATATATGTTATACTGGTGGGTAATGGATGTACTCATTGTCTAGAAATTATTTACATGAACTTGGTACCTATTTAATAACCACTATACATACATTCTGTTAACATACAGTCTGATTAATTCATACAAACAAATAGAAAATAATTTAATACCCTTTTGGACATGTATATATGCACATATAGTATTAGCTTCATCAACTAGATTCGTCTCCCAGAGACTTCCCATACTCTGGAATACACTACCTATCTATATCAAACAAAGCTCCTCATTAGCACTCTTCAAGAAAAATCTTGATGATTGGATGGGAAATAGGAAATTCACCCCGGAGATCACCTCTGTGGCTCTGCCCGACAGTGGCATAGGAAAATAATTTTCTTGGGTGGCAAAAGCCAGGGTACCTTTTTGGCTGGGCTTGTATAGGCCCCATGGCCGATAGCCTAGTACCTACCTATCAACCTATGAACTACATTGGTTATGTTGTTCTCAATATTATACTATAAATATCTTTACCTTAATAAATAACAGAGATATTGAGTTTACTCAACCACAAACAGAATTCATATGCCATTGATTTCATGAGATATGGAACAATAGAGACCTTTATGGTTGGGGTGATGTTACTTGGGTCCATGCTGGCTGGACGGACATTTGTGGGGGAGGGCCTTGAGTCTGTCCTTGGCCGCTGGGTCTTGGGGACATTCACTGAGTTACCAACAGAGAAACTACATAAAAAACGATGGAAACATCTCATCGACTGGCAGAAGAAAATAATGCAGATTTCCTTACTCACTACAAAGATGAAGCTGAATAAGTGAATGTGAATAACTGTCTCCTGAACAGTTGGAGGTGAATTAATCTTAACAAGAACTATAAACATTTTTGGCAAATCAACAGTCATGTACCAATGTCAACTTTGGTTGGATATAAGATATTTTACCTCAGTAGCTCTGAAAGATGTGAAAGATTTGTTTTAGTGGATGTCCTTGGGTCCTGCAGGCTTGAGGGTGTCTTGGGGCTCCTTCAGGGAGTGTCTTTTCTTGTTGGTATGGACATGGGTAACTACCCTCACACTACATCCTATAATTAAAGTTAAAATTCAGCCCGATAAAATAGTATAATAATTATATCATGACTTTAGCCACCTGAGAATCATTCGTAATCACCCTTATAATTAAATAGAATAGATTAACACATTTAAGTTTAAGGAAAATGTACTTTCTACACTCTCTTACATCAATTAAAGTAATATTGTAGTTAATATTATATTGCTGTCAATTTTTCCAAAATGAGCTTAAATACATGCACTCAAATCAAATTATATTCAATACAATTTATAGGAATACTGTGGGTGCATCTATATCCCACCACATATTGCTCATTTGTATATTATTATCTTGTTTATTAATATTTTTGAATATAACAAAAGATAAGAATGTACAGTAATCCAAAAATCTGATCAAAATACAGCATTTGCAAAACATATAAGTTAACACTTTGAGACATTGATTTATCTAGTTTAGATTGAACAGTTCCTTGTTATCCATTTAATATCTGTGATAATCATAATAATCATATGGAAGTTAATAATTCATATATGCTGATTTAAGGTAATATATACTTGTTTATAAGAGTGAAGCGGTATCATTCATAAATCATTTCTTTTGAGAAGCAGTAGCACATGCTTAATACTGGTTTTGTTTAATTACTTTAACATGGTTAGGATGGAAAGTGGTTTGGATGATTTATTCATCCAAATCAGGAATGTTACATTCCATGACTAATGGTTTAAATTATTTCAATTTTAAATGGTTAATGTTATTGTCATCTTTATTATCCACAGCAATGTTTCACTGTAGTTTGCTATATTCTTTAAGTGATAAGCCTTTGATATCTATGTTTAAAGCCCTTTTTACCTCCAACATGTATACATTTAACTGTCTTTCATTAAGTATTAATAGTTTAAACAATTCATTGAAAAGAAGCAGTTTAAATAAGTATCTGAATGTTAATAAAGTACATATAATATTTTTGCAATAAGCTCATATAATCAAAGAAGACATGAATAGAATTATATTCAAAGATTACAGTATTTAGCTGGTTCATATTTTAAATCAAAAAGAAGAGGCACAATGATCTTTTGGAGATGATCTATACCTGAACCTAAAGTAATACATATATACACTGATAAAGCTGGTAT
The DNA here is from genome assembly GCF_019279795.1 of Protopterus annectens. Classification (NCBI taxonomy): domain Eukaryota; kingdom Metazoa; phylum Chordata; order Ceratodontiformes; family Protopteridae; genus Protopterus; species Protopterus annectens. The sequence continues at coordinate 858,342,966 of NC_056735.1, read as the reverse complement.
GCTGACACTGATTACCATGGAAGTGAATAAACAATACTATACATTAGTTAACACATACTGGATCCCTGGAATTGATGTAAACATTGCTAAAAAGTTATTAGATACTATTATTGTGAATGCTAAAGGAGAACTAATTATAGCAGGGCATTTTAATTGTATGCTATCAGAAGCAGATACACTACTAACAAGCTAAATATAAAACTATCATCTGTAGTGAGACATTTAAAAATATTTATTAAAGATTTAAATGTATGTGGTATACTGTACATAAATTGAAATCTATTAATTCACTTCATTATACACATTATTCATTAAGTTTTGGCATACAAACTACTGTTGATTATGTGTTTAACTCCAATAGCCTGTATTCAAAAATTGATAATGTACTAATAACATCTTTCCCACTATCTGATCACAATGCCATTTCATTCACTATTACCCTCAAAAATAATAACCTAATTAACATTACTAGAATCCCATTTTATATTACTCAGTTAAATGATTTTATAGAATGGTTCATAATGGAATTAAATCAATTTATAGAACTAAATAACAATGGAGAAGTTACTGACATTGTACTTTGCACTCTAAAAGCCTATCTATATGGACAAATCAAAAGTTGGTATCTTAATAAAACAAAAGAATGGAATAAAGAACTAAAAACTTTACACTTTAAAATAGGTAATTTAAAAACAAAAATGAAACCAAATGACACACATATTAATCTTGAATTAAAGTCATTAAATCAAAAATATATTGATACAATGCAACATCTAATCTCAATACAAACAGAAAAATGGAAAATCTGTATTTTTTCAATCCCAAAAGCTTACATAAACTAGACATAAGATCTAAGAAAAAATACCAACTATATTAAAGGTATAAAAGTAAACATAGGAGGGAAAGATAGAGAAATAACTGATCTAATAGATATTTTAGAAAGTTTCAGATGTCACTATGAAAATATTAATAATACTTCCTCAACATTAGATAATGACTCCATTACAAGTAACTTTTTGAAAAATAATATTCAACAAAAAATAACTAATGAACAAAAAAATATTATCGACAAACCCATCCTATTAAACGAAATATAACACCAAATTAAAAATATTAAGACAATAATGCTCAGGGAAGTGATGGATTAATTCCTGAACTAGATAAAAGTATGCCAGATAACATTATAAAACTTTTACAGAATGTATTTGAAATTATTAAAACCACTTTAACCATTCCTCCCTCTTGGCATTACACTCTTGTCACTCCCATTCTTAAAAGAGATAATGATAACAAACTATGTTCCTCCTATAGACCCATATCCTTGCTTAATGTTGATTATAAACTATTTATGCCTATCCTTGCAAAAAGACTGAATCATATACTGCCAAAATTAATTAATGAAGACAAAACTGGTTTTATCTTGCATAGAAAAGTTCATGATAATATAATTAGATTAAATACATTAATTGATTTAGCTAATAAAAGGAAAAAAGAATTAACAATAATTAGTTTAGATTTAAACAGAGCATTTGATTCTATTATCTGGAATTATTTATTTAAAGTTCTTAAAGAATATAACTTTTCCGCACTATTTATAAATCTCATCACAAATTTATACAATGATTCTTATTTATTTGTAAAAATTGGTTCTTTTATGTCCAAATCCTTAAAAGTTTTAATGGGTGCAAAACAAGGTTTGCCCTTTATCCTTCTTATTATTCACTTTAGCTATTGAACTCCTTGCAAATTATATTAGATCCAATGGTAAAATGAAAGGCTTTCTAATTGATGAAAAGTTTAGTTGTAAAATACAATTATTTGCAGATGATATTCTAATAACTACTGGAGACCTAGAATCCTTTCTATCACAAATTATTTCATCTTTAAATTATTTTGAGTAGATTTCAGGTTTAAATTTTAATAAAAACAAAACAAGAACTCTACTAATTAATAAAACAACCACTGATTTTCTAAATAGTTTTCCTGAATTCAATTGCAATACTACTCATATTAATTATCTTGGAATTGATATAAAATCCCCAATAAAAATACTACCCAAACTAACTATTCAAATCTAATAAAAAGGTTAAACATTTAATAGAGGACTGGGATAAAATCCTTTTCACAATGGAGGACAGACTCACTTTAATAAAGATGATTATACTACCAACAATTTAATTCTGTATATAGGCATTAATATTTCTTCCCACAAAAAATAAATAAATAAAAATTAAACACAATTATTTTAAAATTCTTATAGTATCCTAATAAGCTGAGAATATTTTTTGATTGGCATTCTAAAAGCTGGTAAGATGGAGGGATAGCTTTCCCAAATATTGAAATATATGCAAAATCTACTATCATAAACATGATAGCATTATGGCTTAACACTTCATATCATTCTGCATAAAAATCCATAAATGAATGACTAATTTAAAATAATAAAAACACAATCTAATTCCTTAATCTTTATTTAGTGATAATAAAGTTTATTGGATCTTAAAACATTATTTCACAAATGAAAAAAAAAAGATAGCATCATCTATCCCATTAATAGATTATGTTCTTCATGTATTTAAATCATTTATCAACACCAACCACAAACTTAAGGACTTACTTTTTTATTATTTCCTATTCCTAACACTGAAGGCTGCTTAAAAACATTTAAAAAAACAAGATGTTACGATTTCAGGCAAATAACTTATTATTTTGGCATCAGTTTTTAAATGGTAATAAATTACATACCACCACATTTCTTCTCTCAAAATATTTTTTAACTAATGATAACTGGATAAATATACATAGCTGCATAACACATGTGAATGATAAATTTAAGACAATGAATTATCAAGAAAAAACAATACCCAGAATCTTTGACATCTTGGTCAACATTAACTACATTTCTTTTCATAATGAATCTTACATATCAGTAATATATAGGATCATAAGAGCTGACTTTATAAATCTGAATTAAATCTTTTGGAAGTACTCTACAAAAATAAATGGATCCGAGATCTTGACAAATAACAAGAAATTGGTGTTAAGGTCAAGCTGTAAAACAGCATTCTCTTTTTACTGGACAACTTTTAATTGGAAATTTATGCACAGAAAATGTATAACTCCAGACAAAATTAAGCTAATCTATAAAACAAAGAAAATTCAATGCTGGAGATGTAATTGTGATACACAAGCAGATTGGGCTCACATGATTTTAAAATGCAATTTGGTTACATCCTTTTGGAAAGAATTTATAAATTTTTCCCAGGCATTATGGACTGATAAATGTTATATATGATTCACTCATTTTATTCAATGCTCCAGTACCAGAAGCTGTCCCCCAATCACAGTTGCCTCTTCTTTGGTCGATTTTGTCACTGGCTAGAAAAATAATTACAAAGAATTGGAAATGTAAAACTGCTTTGTCTTTTCATGATTTCATGATAGCTAAAAGTGTCTGCAAGAAAGAACTCTCAACTTTAAACATAAGGGCATCAAATATTACTCATCAGAAAAAATGTTGGCAAAAACTATATGATTTAATAGAAAAGTATTGATGGCTTGTATTAATTTTTTACTGCTGTGGACTCTTGTAAATAGTTATCTTTCTCTTTTTGCTGTTCATTTATTTGTAATTTTATTGTAATCTTTCAAGTTTGTAAAATCAATAAAAGTAATTAAAAAAATAACTTCAGTGTCTGATTCACCAGTTATGGAGATGACTGCAGACTTCATTGTTTATAACTTATGTAACATCTTCAAATGGCATGCACCATTACATATGAGTGGTGATGCAAAAAATGACCATACCTTCAATGCTAAAATGCAGCATTCTAATATTTTCACAAATAAAAAAAAATCTGCCATCTGTGTATATTATTGAGGAGCAGCAACTATAAGATGATAAAACAGTTAAATATTTGGGGTCCTTGTAGATTATAATTTTTCAGTTGATACCCATCCAGCCCCTACTGTCTGCAAATCATATGGAGTTGCTCACTTGAACTTCAGTGGTACTGACATCTATGATGAAGAAATAATTCTACCCCTCTATATACTACATTGCAGACATTTGCACTTTTGGTAACCTACTCAGAAGTCATTTTGTATAGTTGCAAAGGAAACAAAGATTCCTCACAAAACTAATATGGTTCATTGTTTATCTTATAGTCAAAGACAACAATGGATTTTATTTTCTCTCTATCTTATTATCTTATTAGAGAACTATTCCTGGTACACAGAGAATTAAAGGGCACCTTACTATTTGAAGCCCTTTGCTTAGAATACCCCCTGGTGACATGAATACAAGAGGACACACCGCCACATTAAAAATTAATATCAATTGTACTGTAAAATATGATAGCTTCTTACCTCAAAGACTCCAAAACCAGTGAAATAAACTCCACCTATCCATTAGACTCAGCCCTTCATTTCATGCTTTCAGGAACAGGAAGGAATATGAGAACTTCATGGGCACTTGTATATTCCTGCATGGGATCCAGAACATCAAGATTCGCAATGACCAATAGGCTTTGAGTCTGTCCACTACCCTATTAATTTTGTCCATAGTTTTACTTTTTATTTGCTTGTTCTTCTCCATGCTGACTTATAACTAATGTGAAGTAGCATTAATTTTTGCTGATTATTTATTTTCCTTGGATAGACTTGTCTTTTCACAGTACTTTGTTTTTTAAAGTGTACCATGAAATATTCCCCTTTATTAGAAATATGCCCTCTAGAGGAATATTTTCATATGACTGTGACTTTATCATGGCAGAGGGGTTTATATGCCCATGTGATCCTTAGAGCGATATCTTTGTGCTTCAGATGGGGCCACCTTTGGCAAATTAGTCACAAAACTAGGGCCAAACAAAATAACTGATCTTCATATTATGAATCTTATGGTAGTTGCTTTCAAACGTTAGAGAATCAGACTCTGAAAAAGGATTCTGTAACCCATGTCTGGAGCCAGGCATTGAGGAGGAATGTTGTTCACTGCAGAGTACCTAATATTTGGGTGATCCATTTAAAGTGGTTAGGCTTAGCCTAAGAAAGTTGCCAGCTGAGACTGTATGAGCTTATCACTGGCAGGATGAATGGTGAGGGTCAGACATGATGCCAGTCAACTAACAAGAAGATGTAAGACTATAAGAGACTACACTCTGGGGAAATAAAACTTTTTTTTTTTGGGGTGGGGGGTGGGGTGGGGCATGGAATGTTTACTTACTGTTGAGGAAGAGCCAGACCTTTTGCAGAAAGCTGAAAAGGACCAGCTAGATGTAATTGTTATTATTTCTACAAGGGCACTGAATATAAAACATGGCACTTCTTATATGAGGATGGTCTTTGTCACTCTTATTCTGCAGCTTCCCCACTAGAAAGTCCCAGTTTGGGTACTGTAGCAGGTCCCTGGATGCCATATAGAGTTTGTGTTAGTAAGGTCAGATTAAGGTGACTGTGAGTTGCAGAAAGAAAACTCTGTGAGTTGTTTGCACATACACATCTATTAGGGTATTCAGTCTTCTTGGGGACTAGAGCACAACAGACGTTCTATAGTTACTTGATGTCAGACTAAATACTGTTTTTGAAAGATGGTGTGACCATACACCTTTTTAGAGGGTGCAAAAGATACCATAATGCAAGAACACTGAAGAAATGAATTGATCTGCATGTTATAACTTTAAACAATGTATGCATTTCTCAGCCTCTAATATTTTTGGGGAAAGTGAGTTTTTGTACTTAAACTCAGTAGTCTGCATGGGCTTTTATTTTCTGTTAACAGTTCCTGATAATTTTTTATGCTAAGTTTATTGATATCAAGGCTATATTTTCAATGTTCTCTTTCTCAGTTCATTGTTTTCTTAGTTTGTAATATTTTGATATCACATATCTGTTCCCCTCATCCTTTTTTAATATTCTTATTTTTTTATTCAACATAATATTTCTTTGTTTAAGAGAGCTTCATCTTATTCATGGAAGTAAAAATATGGTGGGTGCACTGTATAGGAGTTGATGGACTGGTATTAGGTAAAGAGTCATTTCAATGATGTAGTATAGACCCACTCCATTCACCCCCTGCTACTTTATTCCAACTCCATGGGGACAGGGCATATTCCACAACCCTGGTATTATAAAGATCTTGTACAGCTGTCGATCAGCTGTTTTGTTGATCAAACCATGTTGTCAAAACAGCTGTCAACTATACCAACAGTCAATTATATACTGTATGTATATATATATATATATATATATATATATATATATATATATATATATAATATATATATATATATATATATATATATATATATATATATATATATATATATATATATATATATATATATACACACACATGTGTAGTTGTAGTTTTATCATTTGAAGTTTGCATTGGTTGACTGATTCATCTGTTATGTTTTTAAGTTGAACTATGGTTATATCAAGTGTAGGGATTGCTGAAGTTGTTAATGTTGATGGGATGTGCTTTGGGTGAAGGTCAGTGGTTGTGTGTGTGTTAATGCTGAATTTGTTGGCCATAGTGAAAGTTTTAGAATTAGAGATAGAATTGCCTGTAAGTGTTGTTGGGTTAGGGTTAGGTAAGGGGATAGATTTAGTGTTGTTTGATTATGTGAGTGTTTGTGGTTTGCGTTTAGAGTCAGATTTAAGTAAGGGAATAGGTTTGGTGTTTTGCATTTGTAATTAGTGGATGTGTGTCCATGTATGATGTTTAGTAGAGATGTTAGGGAAAGCAGTTTTTAGTAAGTTAATGTGCTGGGTTAGAGCTAGGGCAGTGGTAGGGTTAGAGTTAGCACACAAGAGGAAGCTGGAGCAAGGGGTCAAATACAAAATCACTCTGTTTTATATTATAATGGTTAGTTTCAAGTTACTGAATAACAGGTAAGATCTCATAATACATTTTTCAGAAACTTCTTTGTGCATTTGCTGTTGTCCCATGCAAATTATATGGTGAAGATAGTTGGACTCACAACAGAATAACTGACTCCAGAATGGATGTGTTAGAGTAAAGCAAGATAAACCTACTACAGTTGTAGCAATCTAGCTTTTATTTGTGCATAGCTTCACGTTTTATTTGATTGGCCTATGCAGCCATGTTTTATTTGCTAAGACATTTTAAAAAGTGTTAGTGACTGACAAATATTTGCTAGTTTATTTGTAAATATTGTAGTTTTATTGTAAGTACTAGTGCTTTGACTTTGATTTGCTGATCACATTTATGGAGACTCTGGAGTGATTACATTTAGTTGGAGCAAGAGATTTTGTGTTGTAGCTGATGCAACCTTTTGAATCTGCAAGGTTCAATGTCGTTTTTAAATTTTGAAATTTTTGACTGAACTGCTTTTTTGTGGGGAGGGGGGATTTACAGATTATTTTTTCCTCCAGTTATTTTGATAGTGTTCAGAACTGTAACACACCAGCATTGGTGTACCTGTGTTAATTTTTGACTGAACTGCTTTTTTTTTGGGGGGGGGTCACAGATTATTTTTCCTCCAGTTACTTTGATACTGTGCAAACTGTTACACACCAGCATTGATGTACCTGTGTTATTATCTGTTGTATCATAATATGTTCTATTGGCATTACTTTAGATAGCTTTGCTGATAGTTTTTTTCTCCCTCTTTATGGTCTCTGTTTTAATAAACTATTCCACATCATACTTATTATTGTATTTGTGTCCTGTTTTGTTCTCTTTGTCATTTTTTAAGTTATTTTGCTTTGTCATTTTGTTTTTCCCCTATTTATTTTCCACTTTCCTTTGGGACTGACAATGGAGCAGGCACTAGGAAGTGGCACCTTCTACACTCTGCGTGTGCTACTGCAGTAAGTGCTGAGTCCATAAAAGTCATCAGGCCTGCCGCTCTGTACAGTGACAAAAGTCACCTACTGCAAGGCAACCTGAAGGACTGACTGGTGGCTTCTGCTGCTGCTTTATCAGAGAGTGGTATGGAGGGTTGACTCACTGCATGTATTGGCACCTTGGAATACCTCCTCATGTGGCTGGTGTAGTTAAATACCTGGCTGGCCCTGAGTGAAGCCTGCCCATGATATCAGCTACAGAGCTAAGTGACTTCTGAGTGATTCCTCACTGGGGCGACATAGCGGGTCATCCTAACATCACCGGTATTTGTAGTTCAGTTTTTCCAGTCACTAATTGTCCACCATTTGTCAGTCCACATATCTCCATTGCTAACTTTTTTCAGTCTCTATAGTATTTATCTGTGTTAAATGTTTATGTATCTGCCTTACTGCCATCTCATCTCCCTCCTTTCTACCCACATATATCCCATGCTATCTTCACCCTCTACCCTTCTTATAAAAAAATGCACTTATCCCACAAAAAAAAATAATAATAATAATACTGTACTTCACTAATGTTACACTACTCTTCCCTTCCCATTGCCCTTCTGCCCTCTGCTTGTTCTTCCTCCTTTATGAGTGCCCTATCACCTCCTTTCCTTCTTATTTATTTAATAGAAATGGTTGTCACGTTGCTGTCTAGCCTTGGCTCCCAGCAGGCTTGTCTAACTGCTTTGCTTAGATGTGTGTGTGTGTGTGTGTGTGTGTGTGTGTGTGTGTGTGTGTGTGTGTGTGTGTGTGTGTGTGTGTGTGTGTGTGTGTGTGTGTGTGTGTGTGTGTGTGTGTGTGTGTGTGTGTGTGTGTGTGTGTGTGTGTGTGAATGTGGATAACATTTGACGCTCTATGAATCTGCCAATGTCTGCTGGTCATATGATCATACCTAGGATGGTCCACTCACTCTTGTGGTGACCACTGTTCTTGTGACTGTGAGATCTCACTATGTATATTAACCCAGGCATGTCCATGTTATGTTGGTAGTTACGTATGCCCACTCCTAATCTTCACCTTGTTATTTATCACACTGCCACATATTATACTCCTCCAAAATTTTCACTTCAAATATCATAAAACTGAATTAAAAACTCTCAAAACATTGACATTTCAAATAATAGAACATTGTGCAGTTTTGAATTATTATGAAGCAAAAGTAAACAGAGAAAAATAGCCAGTTTAATAGAAATATGTGGGCATGATTTGCAGTATTGCTTTATTTGTATGCTCCCATGCACTCCTTGCTTAAAATACCCCTTAGATGTTACAGTATAATACTGCATAGCAAAATAATTAAGGAGTGATTCACAAGTTGCATTGCTTTAATGGATGGATTTTTGTGGGTGGATATTGGCTGAAGAAATACTGTTGTTTGAATATGGGTTCCATTTCTGCTATTTTAATACATTGTCAGTTTCACTGTTTTGGTACTTACCTGCTGTATATAGCAACATAGGGATGACATCATGCATCAAATTTCTTCAGCTTGTCTAACATTCATAAAATCTTTTCTGATGTCTTTTTTTAATTATTGTTCAATGATAATGATTCATTGGACTATTTAACGTTTAATAATAGATGATACATTATGTATCTCATATGTAACCAGTCCAAGATTGATTTTGGTAGCATGTGAAGGTTTCTAGAAGTGACATTTCTTTAAGTCACAATGAAAGAATGCGGAATAACCTCACTAAATTCAATACACAGCTGAAAAGACATTTTTTCACAATTATCTTTACAAGTTTCACCTTTGGGGAAACATTAAATTGTTCATGATGAGGTAATGAGACATTTTGGATACAGAGTCCTTTTTAGACGTGCAGCATTATTTTCTCTGATGAAGTGCTTGCTGTTTCTGTAAAATACTGCCCTGTCTGATACACACACAAGACTCATGTTTAATTCTTCTGAGCAGCTTATTAGCACATGAATGCAAAAATAAAATAAAATAGCAGTAACAATGCAAACAGGATGGTCTTATCTGTACTATGCTGGGAGCTTTTGTTTTTAATCTGTAGAGCAGGGAGTTCTCTTTATGATCTAAAACAGAATATTTATTGTGTTCTTGCCTGGCTGCTGTATATCAGAAGGAGAGGAAAACCACAGTGTATTCGCTGCCTAATAAAGATAGGTTAACCTTCTTGTCTGTTTGACACATGCTACTGAATACGGGCCTATTCTTGCTGTGTGACATAGCTGTTCATGCCTTTATTTGTGGAAGGGGCTATTCGCTGTGTTAAGCTCATCATGGCTAATAATGCTCTTTTTTCAGTGCTGTTATCCCCTTGGATTACCACCTGACTTTCACCATTCTGCAAGCTATTCAAATAAACAGTTGATAAGTAATAGGTAACTTCATCATTAATTGATTTCTGTTCAGATCTGGGATTTAAAAATGGAAGACCACACATCAAATTGTTTGGAGGGGTCACTTAGGAAGACAACATTTCTGTGTCAAATGTGGTATTTCTGCTGTAAAACATGGAAAGGATTATACAGACGCATGATCTTCTGAATACTTATTTGTTTTATGCATACTTGCCAATATTTCATGGATTTTTTCTAATGTAACATAAAATAAATAAATAATAAATATAGCTACAGAAAATGATTAGTTTTCTTCTTTTGTTTAATAGACAGGCAAACCTCAGCTGAACATCTTCTGACCTGTGACTTTTATTATTACAGCTCCTTTATTAACATCTGACGTGCATTTAAATGTCAGAAGGAGCATTAGGTATACACTGTACAATGCCTCTCATAGTTGTTCCTTCTAGTTCTGCTGCACTCTGAGTCCTCTTACAACTTTTTCTTCTTGAATCAAACATAATGAAATAGTATGTTGGCTATAGGACAAGATATGTTACCCAGTATGTACTGCATCACTGCCAGCATTGTTAAATCCACATTGCTGTGAAATGTGTTAACAGTCTACCCGTTAAAATATAAAATAATATGCTCTGTTCATTTCTGTCTAAACCAGTATTGTTTAACCTGAAATGCATGTCCTGTGGTCCCACTGAGTTGTAAATTTTGAACACATTTCAAATAAAACAGAAAAAATGCATGTATTTATATCAGTAATTTGGCTTTGTTTCTGTTTTTGTTAACTATTTCTCCATTATCATTTATGGGTTTATTTAATTAAAAATGAAATAAATCACATTTACAAAAAACAGATAAAAATATATCTAATAAGCAAGATGAGTGAATAAGGGCTTGACCTGTAATACAGTATTGCATTACAGAGCATTCCTTGATAAACAAAATCTGCCAAAATCAAACTGTTTCTTTATAATTATAATGTATAGGAAGAAAATTTTAATTATTGCAGTAATCCACTTCATTATATATCTTACCAGAAGACACTATCAAGAAGACATTTATTTCTCATTTGGATCCATGAGTCAGGAGACTACATAGAGTGCACTAGGTTTACGGGTTGTCTCTGTAACTTTCGTATTAATGTGGTTTCTTTAAGGAAAGTCTAAATTGTCACTAATCTCCTGGTACTAATCCATTTTATTACAGAGTTAAATAGTTCATTGATAAGCACTCATAGTACATGCAGTGTGATTCAAAAGAGTCCTTGATTTACTGAAGAAGATGCATACCTTCAGTGTCCTTATGTTTTCTGTTTGTTAATACAGAGAATAGGAGTGGTCCTATATGGACCCTTAAAATACCCTGTATTGTTTAAAATCAGTTTTATTCCCAGCTATCAATAAGCTATTGGCTCTCAGATCCATGTTCCCATTAAGGTGGAAGCCAGCCATGGAAGGTTATCATCCAAGCAGGTCATCATCCAAGCACCCATCATTTTTTTATCTCTAACTTTCTGCTGGTACCTGGTGTTCCCACTTGCAGATATAAGGACACCTTCTCCTTTGGACATGCTCATTTCTGCAGAACCCTCATGAAAGCCACCACACAAACATGGCTTGCAAAAGCCAAATGCATGACCCCAGTTCATATAATGCATGCACCTCTCTTTCTCATGTAGTTCTAAACACAGCAGTAGGCAGAATACTTTCCTCTCATAAGGGTGGATGAGCTCCACACTGCCATGCTTCCAGCTTTGTTCCTCCAGAGCTACTATTTGATCTCAGGTCATCCTGATCGCAGTTAGGGCTTCATCCCTCTATGCCACAGAATGGTGGAAATTCTCCTGTAGCTTATTGGTGATAGCCAGCAAGCTCATTTTGCCTTGCCATTAACTATTTTCACTCATAGTATGAGAATCATTGCAAGGCATATAGACTGCTGCCCACTTCTTTCAGACACTGTTGAAGTTATGATTTATGAAGCTAAATGTTTTGGCTAAGTCTAAGAAGATGGCTGCAGTACAGAGTCCCTTGCCACAGTTAGTCCACTAGCTTAATAATAGCCATCTACGTACTACTGGACCATTCTGAAGCTGTGCTATGTCTGTAAATATATGTCTTGTTTAGGCAGACACTTGGAGAATCATCAGTGGACATTTCCATTGGCTTAGCCAAGGAATAAGGATATTTGCTGCACAGTACTTTTCAGATTTGTGTGTCACAACCCATAATTAGGAGAATGTGCCTGGATTGTTTCCAGTATCCATTCTCTACTAGTTCTGTTTATTAGGATGGTTATAAGGGAGTGCTATGAAGGTTGTACTTCATGTCAGGTGTGTAGGTAGAATATTTTTGATAGATTTAGGGTCATGATCATTTGTCTTTTAGTTATTTAGTGACAGACGAAAAATAATGTATCAGCTGTTGAGACATACAAATTGAGTGTTAATGCATCTTCTGCAGTGATGCATTGTTTCTGTAAGTGCTGTTTTATGTTTATCCTGAGACTTGTGTTCTTGCTGTTACTCTGCTTAAAGTGCTGCAACAGTAATCCTTCTTAGCTTATGAGATCATGCTTTGTTTTTTATGGTTCCATAGGTAGTCTTGTTTTGTTCATCACCTGTTGCCTTGTAGGCTTTTAGTGCTGTAGTCCTGGCAGTCATAGTTTTCTGTGCAGTCCTGCCAAACCAAGGTAGTCAGTTCCTTCAAATCCTAAAGCACCCAAGTCACAAAACTATATCTAGGGTGTTAATCAGGATTTTGTTGAAAAAGTACAGGAAAGCCCTTATATCAGGACTACGAGCTGGGCAGGACCAGTACACTGTACTGTCATACTTTTCATATATATATATATATATATATATATATATATATATATATATATATATACATACATACAGTGGATATAAAAAGTGTACACACCCCTGTTAAAATGCCAGGTCTTTGTGATAGAAAAAAATGAGACCACAATAAATCATTTCAAAACTTTTCCCACCTTTAATGTGACCTATAACCTGTACAATTCAATTGAAAAACAAAGAAATCTGTTAGGGGAAAAAAATATAAAAAATAAAAAAAATGTATAATATACTGGTTGCATAAGTGTGCACACCCTTAAACTATTACTTTGTTGTGTGTGCACACCCTTAAACTAATAATTTTTTGAAGCACCTTTTGATTTAATTACAGCATTTAGTCTTCTTGGGTAGGAGTCTATCAGCATGGCACATCTTGATTTGGCAATATATGCCCATTCTTCCTTGCAAAAGCACTCCAAATCTGTCATATTGCAAGGGCATCCCTTGTGCACAGCCATCTTCAGGTCACACCACAGATTTTCTATTGGATTTAGGTCTGGGGTCCAACTGGACCATTCCAAAACTTTAATTTTCTTCTGGTGAAACCATTCTTTTGTGGATTTGGATGTATGCTTAGGGTCATTGTCATGTTGAGAGGTGAAATTCCTCTTCATCTTCAGCTTTCTAGCAGACACCTGGGGGTTTTGGGCCAAAAGTTACTGATATTTGGAACTGTTCATAATTGCCTCCACCTTGACTAAAGCCCCAGTTCCAGCTGAAGAAAAACAACCCCAAAGCATGAAACTGCCACCCCCATGCTTCACCATGGGGATGGTGTTCTTTTGGTGATGCGAAGTGTTGTTTTGAGCCAAATGTACCTTTTGGAATTGTGGCCAAAAAGTTCAACCTTGGTCTCATCAGATCATAACACATTTTCCCACATGCTTTTGGGAGACTTGATGTATTGTTTTGCAAACTTTAGCTGGGCCTAGATTCTTTTCTGTGTAAGAAAAGTCTTCCATATTGCAACCCTACCCCATAGTCCAGACATATGGAGATTACGGGAGATTGTTGTCACATGTAGTACATAACCAGTACTTGCCAGAGACTTCTGCAGCTCCTTCAGTGTTGCTGTAGGTCTCTTTGCAGCCTCCCTGACCAGTTTTAGTCTTGTCTTTTCATCAATTTTGGTGGGATGTCCAGTTCTTTGCAACATCACTGTTGCCCCATATTTTCTTCACTTTTTGATGACTGTCTTCACTGTGTTCTATGGTATATCCAATTCTGTGGAAATGTTTTTGTACCCTTCTCCTGACTGATACCTTTCAACAGTGAGATTCCTTTGATGCTTTGTAAACTCTCTGTGAACCATGGCTTTTGCTGTAGCAGGCAACTGAGTAAATGTCAGGAAAATCCTACTAGGACAGCTGAACTTTATTTGGGATTAATCAGAGTCTCTTTAATTGATAACAGGTGTGTACTCAAGATGACTGAATGCTGTAATTAAATGAAAAAAAAAACAAAGTATTAGTTTAAGGGTGTGCACACACAATAAAGTAATAGTTTAAGGGTATGCATACTTATGCAACCAGCGTATTGTACGTTTTTTATTTTTTATATTTTTCTCCTAACAGATTTGTTTGTTTTTCAATTGAATTGTACAGGTTATAGGTCACATTAAAGGTGGGAAAAGTTTTGAAATGATTTATTGTGGTCTCATTCTTTTATATCACAAAAACCTGGCATTTTAACAGGGGTGTGTACACTTTTTATATCCACTGCATATTTGATATATATATATATATATATATATATATATATATATATATATATGGCTTTATTTTATAATCTCGAAATACTAAAATACAGAATTTTAGTATCTCGAGACTACAAAGTCAAAAATTCAAAAAACTGACAACCCACAACCGCAAAATTCAAAATTGCAATCATACACATACACACACCACCACACAAACAAGCACAAATACACCTACCTAACTATGCCACAACAAACAAAACACACACAAATAAAACATAACAAACAAACACACCTACCCTACCTATAAGCAGGGGGACAAGCCCCTCCCACCCCCACTACTTATATATACTAACTCTGAGGTTGCACTAAACACACAAACACATAAAACCCACCACTACACACACTCACACACACACTAAAATCCCTACCCAATACCCTTACAAAAAAAACATTTACCTGAATCCCCAGTTAAATCCGCAAACCGCACCGCACATCATGAACATGCCAACCCAACAGCGGATTCAACATTTCCACATTCAATATTATGCAGTTTCGTGTAACTGCACTTTCGGCTTTATAGTCTCGAGATACTAAAATTCTGTATTTTAGTATTTCGAAATTATAAAGTGAAACCGATTCACTTTATAATCTGGAAATACTGAAATGTCAAATTTCAATATCTTGAGACCATAAAGACGAATCCACAAAACACTGACAGCCCAAAACTGCGAAATTTGGACTCCCGAACACACAGCATACACCACATCATACATACACCACAATACCCACAGAACAAAACAAAAAAACCCACAAAAACATAACACCACACATCCACAAACCTTCACTACAAATAAGAAAGGGGGCAAGCCCCCCTGCACCCCTATGTGGGGGGCTGCGGCCTGCAGCCCCTACTTATATATACTAACTCCGAGATTGCACAAACAGAAAAAGAAAGTAAACTCACACTCAGACGTTCTACAGTCCCTCACACACACACACACACACACACACACACACACACACACACACACACACACACACACACACACACACACACACACACACACACACACACATCACACATATACAAACACCAACACATCCAACACTTACACACTCATACTTTCATCTGCCTACCCTAACCCACACGTACAACTTACAAACAAACTCACATACACTCAAACTCCCTCCCAAAACCCTTGCAAAACACTCACCTTAAATTCCACCTAAATCCACACACGAAACCGGACACCATCCACAGAAAACACTGTACGTAATGTAGCATAAAGCTATAACTGCAAATTTAACCTATTTGAATTTGATATTATGCACTTTTGCTATTTTAAAAATTTGCCTTTATGGTCTCGAGAGACTAAAATTCGAGATTTCAGTATTTCGAGATTATAAAGGGGAACTATATAAATAAATGAATACATAAATAAATATATATATATATATATATATATATATAAATATATATATATATATATAAATAAATATATATATATAAATGTCTGTGTGTGTGTGTGTGTGTGTGTGTGTGTGTGTGTGTGTGTGTAAAAGCTTCCTTTACTATCTGCTCTTGTAGCAGAGGGGTTACTAAATTTTACTATAGCAAATGTTGGGTAGTAGTCATTTAGGTGATTGCCAGATGCATTTGTGATTACACTTCCTGGGGTCTTTGATGTAAGCTAGCCAATCATATCTTCAGCCACTGATTTTTAGTTGACAAAAGTCAGCAAGACAGTCATTAAACTCTTCATTATAGTTTTGTGGTAGCTAGTGGATGATGACTAGCAGTAACTCAGCAGGCTTGTTTTCATCATATCATCTATATGTGATGTGCATCAGTTTTGGGGTTTTGGCATGCTGGATGTATAGCTGTCATAAGGTAAGATCTTTACTGTGAACTTACTGGGACAGATATGAACAATGCTTCTCTGCAGGTGTACTTGGAGGTTGTATATCTATTGACCTGCATTTAAGGGTGTCCTGAATGAGTACGGCAGCACTTCAAGATCTTTGACATTCTTGATGTTCTTTATATATTTTATAGCTTGGGATGCAGAATTCTGCATCTTGCCTATACGGTTGAATGCCAGAAGCATGTACAATACTATTTCATATCTTCATGCATAGTGACACTTGTTGATACAAGACTGAACAAGGTTTGCTAGGCTTGAAGATATGGACTTCCATGCTTCTGGAATTCAGCTGAATTATTTTTATACTTCTTTTCCTGTAAAAAGGTGATATCTTGTGTTTTTTTACCACATGGACTTCACTTGCTCACACCATCCTTTGAATCAACAGCTTTCAAGGCTGCAAATGAATAAGACTTGAAATCACCTGGAAGATGATAGTTCATGTTAGTGACTCTTGATATCAACTGGAAAATGATAATTTCATGCAAGTATTAGCCTAGCTATCTCTTTGGTGAAGATAAAACAGTTAAAGAAAAGGTAATGCACAGTTATACTCCTTGAGTTGTTTGTGTAATATCTTCCATAATATATGTGATAGCACGTTCTATATTACTGAGCTAATGTTGCTCTATGCTGCTGTCATATGAGAACCTTTATTTATGACTATTGTGGAATGAAACTGCAGTTTTCTTTGGAAAAGCCAGATATAGACCTAGAGAAGGAATTAACATTATAGTACTTTGAAAAGTATGTACATCTTCTTACCTACACAATAAATGTTGAATTGTGGTAGGCTTGTCTGACAGTAGTTTGTTGACCATAAGGACTTATGATGTAGTGCCTTTTGCATATAAGCTGCATTCTATCTAAATAAGAGTTTTTTTCTGACTGGCTTACAGAAATTATAAAATGCAACCAACTACTTGATGAATTTGTGTGGCCTGATGCAAAGGCACTGCCATTTGCAAAGTCTGCACTTGAGGCCCAGGCCTCAGGTGAGCTAACCAAAGAGAGACAAAGAGAAAGAGAGAGTGAGAAAGAGACAGAGATGCACCTTGTGTAATGTGTTAAGCTTGTGGTTATCTGGTGACCTCCAGAGAGAGATGATACTTAGATAATGACAATGCAGAGTGAGCAGGAGGTCAGTTGTCTGTGGGTGATGCTACAATGTGTGCCATGGATCATTGTGTCCCACAGAATGTATGCATTCACAATGGTGTCATTCTGAAGCATTCCAAATTGACATCCCTCTCACCATATAACAACTTAATGTGAATATGCTGAAGTTAAGAAGACTAATGTAACAATATAGAAGATGATGATGAATGATGTGATAACCACAATCTCTTCTCTGAGGTTATCTAAATGTTTCAGTTATGGTAGAATGATACCAATGATTCAGAGTCCTGTATGTTTCATTTTTCAAACTGCTCATAATTTTAGGTATCACATTAATTAAAATTATTTGAAATATGTTAAAATTGGAGCAGTCTGAATGGAACACTGCTGTATATCATGTGACGTGTTATATCCCAGACAGAAGATCAAATGATTTTGTTGTCATACTATAACCAAGTACAACTAGGTTGTTGTATTTGATGAAATTTGGTTTCTGGCTGCGTGAGTAAGAGAACAGGAGAAATATGAGAGTTATTTTTGGTGTAGACCTTTCTTCTTTCTTTTAAGTGTGTGTGACCTTGAAGTAGAATGTATGAGCATGTACTGAAACATCAGCTTACAGATTTGCCACACCTATAAAAACAGTTGACCACACTTTCAGTCTAAACAAATGCACAAGCATGCGTGCACATACACACAAGTGTGCACACTCCCAAACCAAACACACACAAGCACACACAATGACATATGCACACACAATCACATTCACACACACATACTCAATCACCAACACAATACCACACTCCCATAGCATTTCTATCACTGCCACCCCTTCAAACCACATTTCCACACCACTCTTACTTATATATACCAACTCCGCAGCTGCATAGACATGAGGTAAAAAGTGTCATGCAAAATGGGTACCACACCACAACCAATCATATGAAATACAGGAACATATATACATGCAAAAACAAGACATACCATACACCCATAAACTATGCATGTGTGTGTTGTCTATATATATATATATATATATATATATATATATATATATATATATATATATATATATATGTGTGTGTGTGTGTGTGTGTGTATAAATACAGGAAATATATGGGAATCTGCAGTGTGATTTATGAAATATCTTGCACTGAGGATTTAGAAACACAAGTTTCATTACAAGTGAAAATGCAAACTAAGTTCCTTAGCCATACGGTAAAAATATATCTTTTTGCACATTACACAAACCAGACTCTCATATATTCCATTTAACCATTATTTCCAGTTTTTGTGTAGTGCTTCCTAGAAACTTTATTGGACTAACTTATTTTTCTGTTTAATACCCCTTTATGTAGTTTAAGTAGCTTTTTAGAATGGTGTCTTGTAAACTTCTTTTGCTTTTTATTCATTGATAAAATGATTATCGAAATTGAAATAAAATACAAAGAAACTACTTTGTTTTTAGGACTGAATTCTTTGAGATTCTATAAACTAGAGAGAGGTCACATCCCAAGAGTCTGTAGGAAACAGAAAAGAGAGAGAGATCACTTTAAGGCATGCCTTTAATTATCTTAATGAGGAAATGCTGCAAGTCTGTTAATCTGGATTATATACTTAGGTATGCAGATACCAAGGGGGCCATTATATTCTACTATGGGCCTAAGGAAGGAGGACTAGATAGATCTGGAAGAAATATCGCTGATGATTACTCTGGCAAGGTAAAAGGATCTCCTAACAGTAGTGGATACATGGTGATCAAAGGATAGTTTACTGTCAATGAAAGTGCTCAATTCCCCTAATAGCAGAGTCAGCTTTCCAGAGAGGAGTCACCTATATAGTATGTTCATTGGTGCCTAGTTTTGCCTAAGGAAACAATGCTACATTTCATGGCATTTAGTTGTAGGGTGTATTCCAGTCACCACTTATTGGTAAATTTTAGTCCCTCTTGAAGAATTTGGAAGTCAGATGGGAGAGTTCATGAAAGCTCCAAGTTTGTCGTCATCTGTAAACTTCATCAGCCACAGGCTCTTGAGGTCAGCCTTAACATCAGAGAAGTAAATATCAAACAGAAATGGTCATTGGACTAATTCCTAGGGGATGCCAGTGGTATCTACTCTTTTCAAGGAGAGTAAGCCTTTATAGATATAACACTCCGAAGTATGTATGACGCCATATGCTACCATAGGAATAACACACTGGTGTGCTGACATGACCCACCTATTCCACATAGGGGACTCCACCTCAAGCAGTTGATCCATAACTAGATGTGTAACCTGTTACTCCATGTTTTGGCCTCTGTTATGTATGATGCATACTTCTGAGGTGCATGTAACAGCCATTAGCCTATGTCCAACCATGTCTGCATGCTGTGTGCCTTCATCGGATTCCCTAGTGATGTGGACATCTGCTTAGGAGGGTCTCACACAGATACATGACTGTTGCCAGACATATGGGCTCAGGCTGCATACCAGGACATGCAGTGTCAATCCCTTTGGGGAGAGTGACGTCCCCACATATTATCGCAGTACTAACAACATCCTAGGCATGCAATCAGTCATAAGGGAGATGTGGACACATGTCCTTGGCAATATGACATTTCAACAGAATGTTGCTACCATTGTAAGGTAAACCTTATACATGGTCCATGTCATATATAAGGGTATTTTTAGGCAAGGTTCAAATGACAAATTCACCACCTTAACAGGTACAAGCAAGCAAAATCTTAGGGTAATGCTACTCAATGATAGAAGTCTAAACCTCAAAATGCATTCACTCGAGACACTCCTTAAACTGGAGAACATCGACATCTGTGCGGTGACAGAAACCTGGTTCAAGGCTCCAGAGAGCACCCCTGCATTACCAGGCTATAATTCATACCACACCTTTCGGCCACCTAATCTGGACCGAAACAATAAAGCCAGAGGCGTGTTCATATTCATTAAGGATATCCACACCTCCAGGCTAGTTGCTCAGCATAATGCATCTGAGATTATCCAAGTGCAACTAACTCTGGGAAAGACCGTAATCCAAATTGTAACTTGCTACAGATCCCCCACCATGCGCCAGGATTACCACTCCTCATTTCTTGATACACTGGAAAATATTAGGGTACAACCCAACACCCTAATAATAAGTGATTTCAACTACCCCACCATTAACTGGGAAAACCACTCATGTACCAATTCTTTTGCTCAATGTTTTCTGGAATTCATAAATTCCAGTGCCTTGGATCAACTTATCCACACCCCCACCAGGGGCAGCAATATCCCAGGCCTGGTCATTACCAACATGGGTGACTGGTGTTCCACACCAGAGGTCAATTCCTCTCTGGTCAGATCCGACCACAGGTTAGACATTCACATACCGCCCCCACCCCCCCCCCCATTAGGGAAACCACCATCAAAAATTTCTCCAAAGCCAACTTCATGGTTCATAAGACAGAAGTGGCAGACTTCACGACACCCATGCAGACGGACAATAGAGGTACGACTGCTGAATTCTACACAAATGTACTTTATAAGCACTTACACGAGTGCATGGATTGTGCTATTCCTAACAGAACCAAGATGCTATCCTCCAAAAAAGGAAGCTAATCTGGTGGTCCACTGCTATAAACAAACTCTACAACAAAAGAAAGAAACTGTTGCAAAAAAGAGTAATATCCCATGATTGGAGGAACTCCATGGCAGCCTCAGTAAGAAGCTGAGATCCCTCATAAAATCCTCCAAAGCTAGTTACGAAAACAAAATCACCACTGATTCTAAAGACAACCACAAAGCATTCTATAGCTATATCAAGAATCTCAATGGCAACACTCAGATCTGCTCTGAGTTACAGCACAATGGCACAAAATATACAGAACCAACTGATATTGCCAACATCCAGGTAGATAGGTTCAGCGCTAACTTTACCCCCCTCTCATCCCCTAAAGGGCCCATCTCTATATCGGAAGAATGCAAATTCCTGTAATCATGGCTGCACAGGTAAAAACCACACTCTCCAAAACCAAGAATACAGCCTCCATGGAACCTGACAACATCCCAAGCTGCATTCTGCATGAACTGCAGAATGAACTGGCACCCCACCTAAGCACCATGTTTAATCATAGCCTCACCTCAGGCTTTGTGCACACTTAATGGTGCACAGCAATGGTTATCCCACTCCACAAAGGGGGAGCCACCACAGACCCTGGGAACTACCACCCCATTAGCCTAACAAGCCTGGTCTGCAAGGCCATGGAACACATTATCATGGATCTTATACACAAAGACATTGGTAATCTCCAAACTCTGGACCCCACCCAGTTCGGGTTTGTAAAAGGCAGATCATGTCTCCTAAACCTGATAGACTTCTTTGAAGCAGTCACCAAAGCCACAGACGAGGGTAAGGTGGTTCACACAGCTTATCTAGATCTCGCCAAGGATTTTGACACCATCCCCCACTCTGGAATTATAGATAAACTCACAAAACTAGGTATAAATCCCTATGTCACAAGATGGGTTGCCAACTGGCTCACTGATAGAACCCACACTGTGAAAGTAGCTGGCTCCAAATCCAACTTCAGACAAGTGGAGTACCACAGGGTTCAGTCATGGGTCCTCTCTTATTTGGTATCTACTTTTCTGAAGTACAGGCTAACACAGAAGGTCTTTGGCTAATGAAGTTCGCAGATGACTGCAAACTAGGAGCCATAATCGAAACTTCTAATGATGTGGACATCCTACAATAGGGCCTCAAGGAGACAGATGCCTGATGTCAAAGCCAAGGCCTCAAGCTCAATGCCAGAAAGTGCATTGTCATCCTCTTTGGTAAAAGCTCTGCACCTTTGAGCTACCACATAGGCGGTAGTCTACTTAACACCAAACGTGTGATAGGAGACCTTGAGACACAGGTGGACAGTAGTCTCTTCTTTGATAATCACATCGCCACAGTAGTCAGGAAATCCTTCTACATGGCACACCTCATCACAAAAGGTTTCTCATCCAGGAAAAAAGAGGTCATTGTTCCCCTCTACTCATCACTCATTAGACCCATTATAGAGTACAACGCCCCTTTTGGTATGTACCTCACAAGACATCTACAACAACTGGAAAGGCCGCAGAAATACCTCACAAAGAGGATTACCAGCCTCAAACAGATGCCTTACGCAGACCATCTCAGACAACTCCAGCTTTACTCCGTCGCATATCGCCTACTCAGAAGCAATCTCTGTCTAACATACAAAGTTATGTCAAACCCAGAGCTGTTGGACATGCTCAACTTAAAGAAATCCCAATCCCACTGAGCTACACACTCTAGGGACCTAAACCTTGTCACTACAATAAACAGAACATGCTGGAGGGATAGATTCCTGTCCCAGAGACTTCCCATACTCTGGAACAAACTACCTATATATATCAAACAAAGCTCCTCATTAGCACTCTTCAAGAAAAATCTTGATGATTGGATGGGAAATAGGAAATTCACCCCGGGGATCACCTCTGTGGCTCTGCTTGACAGGAGCACAGGAAAATAATTTTCTTGGGTGGCGAAAGCCAGGGTACCTTTTTGGCTAGGCTTATACAGGCCCTAGGACCAATAGCCTAGTACCTATCTATGAACCTACGAACTTATGTCATCAAGGGATATGGGCTATAAACATCCCCGTATTCCCCCCAATGAGGCCCATTATTGTGTATAATTCCCTGTTCACCATTCACATCAGATAGCATATGCAGCAGCTGGGGATATCACAGAGTTTCCCCACTAGGGAATACCAGGTCATCAAACATCTACCATACACCAATAGGCTATAAGGCCAACCCTCTACCCGGTTTCATACATACTCCTCAGGCGTGACCTCAGTGTGGAATGCAAGGCAATCACGGACTCCACATTGCTGGGACTGCTGCATGAGTGCAACTCATGCTCCACTCTGTTAACACACACACGCATGCCCTCAGCCAGGCATGTGACATGAACTGGGCATGTTGGCAGCTCAGATGTGTGTTCCACACAATCAGCCTCTGGTGGAATGGGCACACTGTCCACATCAGGCAGGGTAGCTATTTACACCTTTGCAGGTGTAACATGGATAACTGGATGGTTAACTGCACATACACCCTTGGGATACCACCTGTGTTCCTGTGTCCCTGTTGGACTGGGGCATCAGGTGCTGCCTTGCATACACATGGGCTAACATCTGGCCTATGCATATTGGTTGCTCAGGGCCCATAGCCTAGTAACCTCATATGGTGCCAGGAATACCAGACATGGCCTGAGTGCTGTGACACAGAATGTGTTGTTATGTGTCCACACACATCACTGCAATCAACTGTTGGGTGTCCCCTATGGGCAATGTTACAGTGCCATGTCATCCAGCCTACATTTGACAAATAGATGAGTGGTACTACACATACATGTGGACATTCCTGCAACATTTGTGCTACACAATAACTGAGAGCAGTGCATATGTGGTGTAGGGTGTCCTCCCTGTCAGTGTCTGGCATCTGCAGTACCTAGATGTTTGCAGAATGTCTATATGTGTGCGGAGTGTGTACATGTGGCTGATAGATGTAGATCCCCTGCCAGACAAATGTGGATTTCCGGACACCAGTTGGACAATGCATGATGGTTGTCCCCATTGTTTGGGGAATGTGTCCATCATGTGCCAGTCTCCTGGGAACACAGTAATGGTACATTAATATATGGTACTGTATTCAATACCTTACATTGCATGCTCAACATGTACACACTGCTACTGAGGCAGACCCAGTGTTTTGCCACTACTACCGTATTTCCCCCAAAATAAGAGAGGGTGTTATACTACTTCCCCTGCCAAAATATGCATTAGGGCTTATTATCAGGGGATGCCTTATTTATCCCCCTTACAACAATCTACATTTATTCATTTATACATGTACAAAAATTGACATTTATTCATGTACAAAAAGTGACATTTATTCATGTACACAAATTTACATTTATTTGGTACTTTTCTGTTATTGCGCAACAGTTCTAAGTAACACATTAACAGTTGTGTGAGAATTCAGTATGAGAAACAGTGCAACAAACATTTCAACTTCAGAATATCTACACCTTGGCTTTCACAGTGCTTAATAGAAAGTGCAGAAAAATCTCAATACATATATATTGGAGGAGGGGAATAAAACTGAAAGCAGAAGCAACCCATTATGTTGCCCTGATAATGGAAAATATAGTCATTCACTAGAAAAAGCAAAAAACGCTGCTCCAAACAATATTCATTAGAATGTAAAAAATGTTTACTTTTTATACATTTGCTTATATTATTTTTATTATATGTTTTTGTGTGTGTGTATATATATATATATATATATATATATATATATATATATATAAATGAACTTTCTTTTTAAATTTGACATCTTTAGTCATGTGACTGTCAATTAAGTATTTACATGCTGTCTTGGGTGGTTAGAATGTTTTCTGATGAAGTTCACATTATATTAAAGTGAATGAAAGCGCTAACCTTTGGAGCAGCGTTTTTTGGTTTTCAAATACAGTCATGTCATCTTTTTCTGGAACATTGTCATAAGTCTCCAACCCCCGAATTCTGGACTGAATTTCTTGTGACTCCATTCCTGTAGAACCATTGGCCCCAATCTATCATGCCTAGCAATAGAGCTCTCATTAAATGAGCACTGCTTGTCCAAGTAGCCTGCTTGTAGTGAATTGGCAATGCAGCTGTCAGTGATTTTATCCCATGAATTTTTCACCCAAGTCACAACCTCTTGCAGGCTAGGCTTCATAAAGTTTCCCTGCTGATTTCTCTCCATTCTATTTTCAATGTAGTCATTGAGTTCCATGTGCAAATGGTCCTTGAATGGCTTGTTTTTTGCATTATCAAGAGTCTGGAGATAGGCAGTCATTCCTGCGGGAATCACTATTTGATCTAGTCTTCTCCGTGCTAGGAATTTCTTCATGTCTTTAACGCGGTGAGTGCTGACTGAATCCCAGACTAGCAGACCTCTTTCGCCACCTTGCAAAACAAGTGGCAGCATTACACTGACCCACTTTTTTATAACTGCTTGTGTGCACCAGGCTTTTTCAGTTTCAAGAATGTAAATGCCTAAAACACGTTCAATCTTATCTTTCTTGCCCTTACTAATGATTAGAGGTGGGGTTTTCTTTCCATGTAGATGAATTACCAAAATATAGGTAACACTTGCACTCTTGTAACCAGTGGAGGGAATGTAGATTGAAGAAGCCCCCCTTTAATCAATAGTTGTTTGAGATCCTTGACCAATAAACACTGTAGTTTCATCCATAGCAGTCGTGTTGGAGAGTTGGTATTTAGAAAAATCGATGCCATCAACAAAGGACTTGAATGCAAGTGCATGTTTAATAACTTCAGTATCTTCCAGCTTGAACAGTGTTGTTGATCTTCCTAGAGACAGTTCATATCACTGAAGGAAGTTATTCAGCCAATGTTTTAATGCTTTGAATTCTTCTGGGGATATTTCTAACTGTGGTGCCATTGCAAGGGTAAATGCTTGACTATCAGCCTTGTGCCCAACCAAAACCTTTGCTCTCCTGTTAGCAATCCATTCACAGATGATGTCTTCCAGCTCAGGAAATAATGGTTGCCGACCTGATCCACACTTGCACTTCTTAGCATTTCCCTCGTTGGCCTGTTGACTGAGGTTATCATAACCGCATGCCATTTTCAGACCATTTGGAGATTTAACTTCTTCTCTTTGCAGAAAGCAATCAGATTATTTCACCAGGAGTCGTCCATGTTTCCTTTCTTGTACTCAACAGAATAGCTCTTTCTTTTTGCACTCATCTTGTCTGGGAGGGTTAATTGAAGACTTACTAGACCAGAGTGGCAACACAAAATGGCGAGGATTAAGAAGACACAACCACAGCCATTCGTTATCAAGTGCATGCGCTTTACGCACGTTGTCTGTACTTTGACTGATCAAAGTACACCTGCCAGTGTTAATGGGCCAAGGAGCTCAACCATCAAGTGTGAGTGATGATTAGGGTTATAGTAAGAATCATGGAGGACTCCCAGGGAAAGAACCTTATGACTTTCTGCAAAGAGAAGAAGTTGGGTGTCCGAATGGTCCGAAAATGGTGAACAGAGTACGATAACCTCAGTCAATGGGTGTTAGTAATATTAATTTATAATTCAGCATGTCCATTGTATGTTGTAGACAATCTTAAATGGGGCTTATTTTTGGGGTAGGGCTTATATCATGACCACCCTGGAAAACCATGCTAGGCCTTATTCTTTGGTTAGGTCTTATTTACGTAGAAATATGGTAGTGCCTATAACCTGCTGTCCTACTGCAGGGTGTCACCAGGTATGCTAGCCATAGGTGTCAAGCAATGAGATACAGGTGGGGAGTACACAATGACCTAGCCAGAGTACATCAGGAACAGTCATGGACACCTGGACACTCTTTGAACTAAGCCTGTATGACATTCACAGACTGAGGGACTCACTGACAGTACATGATGTGATATGCCAGCTGTATCCACCAGTATTTACTATTAGTATTGTACAACAGATAATCCAGTAGCAGCTGACCATTATTGGGGTGACTCAGGGACCTGAGCTGTGATCTATGTCACTGCAGACAGAGCCATAAGGGATGACCATATGTCAATGCAGACAGAGCCATAAGGGATGGCTTTAGGTGCTGGACAGCAGTCTAACAGCAACATGTCAGTCCAAGAAATGTTGTTGAGACCTACTGTTTAAATTCCTATTTCCCATGACTGCATCCCCCATCTGCATTCTATTACATGCTTAATTTTATGACATACCTGGTATATTGCTGCACTCCTTTGTGAGAAGAAATCCAGTTGTAGTCTCCTAGAGAATCACAGTCTGTCTTCATGAAGAAAGTGTCAGACCTGTTTACCATAGACAGCAGTTTGCCTTTTGTAGGTAATGCTCATGAACAGGTGACTGCCTGTGCACAAATCTGTGACTCCCACTTGCTAATTGCATCCTGAATAGCTGGGTTACATTGCCATTAGCCAATGGCATGAGAACACAGTCCTATAATTAAGGCCTCCATGTACGCCTTGGCCCTTTTCCTGGCCTGTGAGGAGGAAATTATTGAGGTGTGGGAGCTATAGCATCACAGAGGGTATGTACAAATACTGTTCACTGTTTGGATTGATGTGTTATGTCCACAGTTTTGCATGTTATGTTTGGCCATTGTTAACAGAATTTGTGATTCTGTGGCAGGTTACTGTTTAACAATGTGTATTGGGCTCAGCAAGGAGACAGACAGATGTGAGTGTCATACATCCTTTTTATCTGGATGGGCTTGCTGCTTCAGTTGATGCTGGCTTATCAGCTGTGTATGTTTGTAGGGGAGACTATGATAAATATCAGTGTCACCTGAACATTTCCCCCAACTGTTTATGTTTGGGTGTTGTATGGATGCCCTGTTCTAGGTGTTTGGGAGGTATGGTAGGTCTGTAGCAGGTAGCTAAACATACAGCGGCATGTGTGGCAGACAGCAGCAGCTGCATTCTGGGCAGGAGTTATACTGGGGATTGTGAAGACATTGGGGGACAGCAAGCTTTATATGTCAGTGAGGGAGCAGTGTCAGCTCTTGTGTCACAGCATGGCCAGGGTGAGGGTACCCATTACAGTCCAGGTGAGGTATGTGCCTCTGGTACATATGTTAACTAGTAGTACCATCCAGAGAGTGGTAGGGGAGGTTTAGGACACGTATTGATATTTGTGACATGTGTCTCACCCTCCAGGCCTTTGACATGCTACTGTGGGTGGCAGCGACTGTGGTAGCAGCAACCAGGTCTGCTGGACATTGCAGGGCTCAGTAATTTCTAGTTTGTATTGCCAGGCATGTAGTTGTCATGCAACAGACTGGAATGTGAATGAGAATTGTGAGTGTCCAGATGTCAGACATGCCAGGAATGTAACAGATAGAGCTACTGAGTAATTATTATGGGAGATGTAGTTGCAAGACATATGTGCATGCATACAGTGTGTTACACAGGATTGGCATGAACATGTGTGCTTGGATGGCTATGAAATGTGACACTGACCTGTCTGTCATGCTTTTGTAAAATCAATCTGCACTGCCTTGCCAGTACGTCAACACACAGAATAGCTTTAATGACAACTGTGCCATATGTAGGTGACACAACTGTTGGCATTCTGCAACAGTCTGTGCAGCTGTCAGCTGTACCTGATATTGTAGGCTTCCCGTCAATCCATCAACATGTCTTTGACTCTGTACTGGTTCAGTGTCTGCATCACAGGCCCATGTACACTGTAATTTATCACATTATATGTAGAAGTAGTGTCACTGGTACTCAGGATATCTTTGTAACAACACCGGTAATTCCCCAGAGTTGAGTTGGCTTACTGGTGTATTGCAGTGAACTGTAGTTCAGAGGGTCTTGGGGCCAATACTTGGCAGCAGTGTCATTTTTCCCTAATGTTACACGACTGTACTGCATGATATATCTACAACAGCAGTCACAGCTCCCCAGAGCTGAGTTAGCCTAGTGGTGTGTTATTCTGACTGTACTTCAGAAGGTCCTGAGTTTAATACTTGGTGGTGGTGTCTTTTTTCCCTAATATTACATGACTGTACTACATGATGTATTTACAAAAGCTGTAACAATTGCCCAAAGCTGAGTTGGCCTAGTGGTGTGTTGCTCTGACTGTAACTTTGGCAGCCCTGGGTTTAATAGTTGGCAGTGGTGTCTTTTTCCTTAATGTATCATGACTGTACTGGATGATATATTTACAAAAGCAGGAACAATTCCCCAGAGCTGCATTGGCTTAGGGGTATGCTACTCTGAATGTAGTTCAGAGGGTCCTGGGTTTGAGGTTTGGCAGAGCTGGTTATTTTGTAGCTGGGCAGAACAGTATTTGAAGCAGATAAGGTGATTAAAACAGTTTTAAGCAGGTTTGCTCGATGCATTGCGATACCAAGCAGCACCTACCTCTGCTTAGCGCTGTTTATCCCGACTCTATTTTCAAAACAGAAGAGAAAAAAGGGGTGATAGGAAAGTGGTGAAATGGGGGCAAGCAGGGGGAAAAACAATATGAAAGGCAGGTAGGGATGTGCAGGATGGGGTGTAGGAAAGGATCATAGCTCTCCATTTGTTGTGCAGAAACAGCTGTGCATAATGTGGGGATTTTGGAATTTGAAGCCTCACACCCCACAGGGAAGGGTGTGAGAGACAACATAACTGTGTTGGTTAATTGATGGGATAATTGAATCATGGCAGTGTACGTGGGGGAGAAATGGACAGCTATGTATGGGATGAAATTTTTTTTTGGTACAGATGCCCCTTTTTTTAAAGTGAGAGTGGGATGTTGTAAAGGGTTTTAGGTACATTTCTGAAGGTAAGTTGAGTAGGACAGATTGCTTTTGCAGACATACAAGACAGACAAGACAGTGGACAGGGGCAGTGTATGACACATGAGGGGGGTAAACACTTTGGATTGGGAATCAGAGGACCAAGTGCCCCCAGATGGCAACAGTGGGACTGAGATCCCCACCCATTGGCAGTCACCACTGCCCCTTCACGGCCCCAAAGGTGGCTGTGCTGGGGCTGGGAACTGGGTCAGCCTGCCCCTCAAGGTGCACCAGTCTTCCCTCGATCTGGTGCAGTCTATCATCCAAATCATGTTGGATGACCCTGCACATCATACCTGAAACCTAATTCTGGGTAACAGTCTCCTGTTGGCCTCCACACCCAGGGGGGATGGTCCCCATCCCCTGAGGTGGTTCCTCCTGTGGGTGGTGCAGGACCAGCAGAAGGAGCAGTTCCAGGTTGGGTCCCAGACATGCTGGGACCCAGTGCCACAGCCAGATGAGGTGGGATAAGTGGATCAGCCAGAACTGGCTTACTCAATCATGCTGTGGTGTTGAGGTTTGTCAAGGTGTATTGGTTAGTCATGAGCAAAACATTTCAACGTTATTTATAACAGCATGCATGGGTGTTCCAATTAACCCAGAGGAATAGAATTGCATAACATATGGAACACAGGCATAAATGGAATGACAGTCACTATTTCAATAGCATGCCAGTAACAGTTGTGGCAAAAGGCCAACAACGGTGGAATTTCAACAAGGTATGTTGGTATGCAGCCATTGAAATATATAACCACTAATACAACACAAGACCCAATATTAGGTTTTGAGAACAACATATGTGGAAATGAAACCATATTCGTAGTATAAGAATAAAAATCTGTGATGCAAATAGGGGGTGGCGGGAGAGAAAAACATTCCATTAACAACTGTATAGGTATATTTTTTAGAACAGTACTGCTGAATGCTCTACAGGTCTGCCGTCACTTTACATCTACATGTGCCCTATAGCTTCTGTAGCATGTGCATACCTCTCAAGCTGTCAACATTGCATGGTATGGGCCAAGCTGTAAGAACTGTAGGTACATAACTACAGGGTACTCATACATATCAGGGTAACATATGTGACTAACAAGGTGTACCTTGCACTGATGTTGTGTGAGTGTGCTACTGGAATTCTTCAACTGGATTTATATCTGTGTCCAAGGTTATTGGCAACAGTGATCACTAGCCATGACAGTGTGACACCTGAGACACATATATTGTGCACAGTGCAGGGTGTTTATATCTATCCTGCTGTCATTCATAGGCATGGTAGACATTAGTATACCCTTCATACAGCTACTGCAAACATTTCTTTACCTGTAAGTCCTGTGTGGAAATATCTGTTAACAGTAGTGACTGCTTCTATTAATAGTCAGTACTACTCGTCTGTTACTATAAATATATGTTACTACCAGTCCCTGGATTTAAACCGTGGTCTGTGGTATGGAAAAATAACAACATATGTAGTGCTTATCACAGTGAGGTACTGGGCCACTGCTCTGCATTGGTTGACTGATATGTGCCTAGAGCTCACCTGCTGATCAAGTCTGACCTTGTAATATTGGCAGAGTGTCACAGGAGACTGCAGTGACAGCTGAATATACATGCATGAGATTCACGCATGACAGGGATAGTAGGTGAAGTGTGTTTTAATACTTAGAATGCAGGTGTAGACAATTAACCCCTAGTGGATGGGAATATGTCTGATCTGTACAGACCATATCAGGGTGCTGGGATGCCTACCTGATCAATATACATTTGCAGATGCTATATGTGCAGTCTACAGCTACTACTGTGTCATACTTGCCTGCATCAGCATACCTACATTCAGAAATGCATATAGCTGAAATGCAAAGGTTAACTCCAGACAATCCTGATGGAAACACACTATAATACCTTACACATTACTATTCAAGGTTCACGTGTTAGTGCATAACATATATCAAATTGCATTCTATCTTTTAGTACAGCCCAATATTGCACTTTAGCATAACAGTTCTTTTGCAGCCAAACTTCAGTCTTGTCATGGTGTTATACCCATATTTGCTTTGCAACACCTGTAAAATTAGATTTTTTCAACAACAGAACAGAATACGTACAATGATTGGCAGAAGACAGCTTTATTGAGAGTGACTTGACACAGACAGTGGTATACATTTGACAAACTTTATTGTACTCTAGTTTAAATAATGCATGACTTAATGGTGTGCTGTTATTACTGAACCTATGCAATACTAACACTTTTACCTTCACAAGTCTGACTGCAGTTGTACTGTATTTCCTTTAGATCATGCATGGATGTCATTTATTCCCTTTACATTTAGAATACCAGTGTACTTTATTACCAGATTATTAGTATTAATACCATATACACGTCATTTCCACACATTATTACTGTTATTACAGTACAGTCAGAACAGAATATACCTACTGGAAGTTAGTACTGTACTCTTTCTTATTTATATTACTATATATTGCAAGATATATCTGTACACACTACACTCTTAGCACATCCTTGCTAGATGCCCTGTGTGGGCCTCCAAGTTGCGAGCCATCTCCTCTGCAGCTGTGGGAAGGGAAACACACCATTATGCATACCTGTCTATCAGATATTCATGCTAGAATTTGGTAAAGCAATGGTTCATATACTTACAAACGTCTGGGGCATTCAGGTCCCTAGCATCTTGGATCCATTTGGCCAAGTGTACCTCCTCCTTCCTCCCCTTCAGGTCATCATAATGATGATACATTTGCTCACCAGTGCGGGGGATTCCAGTAGCATTGGTGAGGTCATGTGCTAGACTTCCCCAGGCCTCAGACTTGTATTCAGAGCCCTTGTACTAGCCCTGCAGCAGTCTGTCATCATGGTCTTTAATGAGGAGTCCGACAATGACCATGGACACCAACATGCCCCAGAGCTGCACCCAAAAGCAAGCTCCCTCTCTGACTCCAGCCATAGCTCCTGCAGTGATAAAACTCCAACAGGTTCTGGCTGTATTCCCACCTGTGCAGCTTAAATAAGGCTATTTTTCCACTCTTTGCTGCCATTGTACCATTTTTAAAAATGCTAAACTCTGTTTATCAGTGAACAAACCTGCTAAGCTTAGTTGAGCAGTGCTTAAAGTGGCAAATGCTAATCAATGCTTAGTGGTATGCAAACTCACTTAGCTGAGCTGAGGACACTGCTTAAACTGGGAGTGCTAAACACTGCCCAAATCAGGTAAGCAGAGCTGTGCATTGCTAAGTACTGCTAAAACAGTTCCTGTTTGAGCATTGCTTAGCTTGGCTTAGCAGTGCTTAGCAAAATGTAGCTAAGGGCATGCAAGATTTTTACAGCATCCAAAATATGTATTGACATTAATTACTCATTATTGATACTTTATTATTATGTGTATGTATTTTACTTTACATGACCTCACTGCATGTACTTTAATTACTTTACCTTTGGGTGTGACTGTACTGTATTGGATACTTGTGTTTAACTGGAGGTTTTCACCACATATCTCCACTGAGATTGGGATTCTGGACCAGCTACACTAACCCAGTTGACAAATATCAATAACTGTGTCAGTAAAAAAATAAAAATGTGTATAGAAATGCTTTCCAATGTAAAAGCTGAATGGTCTGTGTATTAAAACCATGCACCTACTGCACATGAAGCCATGACTCTAACCATTCAGCTAACTTGGCTGTGAGGATTTCAGCTATACATTTCTATATAGATTTTCATTATGTTTAAGCACTGCTGAGTGACACACCATGCAAACCTGCTCAGCTATGCTTAAACTTGATCTTTTGGATACCAATTAAAAACATCTGGTTTCTGTTTTTAGATGTCTGGCACATGTTTATTGCTAAGCACTGTGTAGTGCAAACACACAAATAAAAAAAAATTAAAAAAATAAAATAAAAAAATGTCAAAATCACATTTACTCATTTAATTTCAGTGTCATAAGGCACTTTGACAGTGCAGAAGGTGTGTTATGGACACTGTAACACACCACCGTGTGACATATATAATTAAATACATTATTAAATGTCTGAGGACACTTTACATTAATCTTTTAGTGCCATACAGCACTTTGACAGTGCAGGGGTGTGTTATGGATACTGTAACACACCCACTCTGTGAAATAACTTAACAATATTACAAATAAGTGTCCCAGGACACTTTCTTTGAACATTTAGTGCCATACAACACTTTGACACTGCAGGATGTGTGTTACGGACACTGTGACACACCCCCTATGTGAAATATATATGAACATTTATAAATAAGTGTCAGAGGACACTTTACTTTATTGTTTTAGTGCCATATGGCACTTTGACAGTGCAGGAGGTGTGTTACACATCTCCAGGCACTGCAACACACCCCCTAGCACTGATTCACTAACTATGTACATGGATCTCCCTCAGTGGTGCGCCTTCATGAGTATGCAAGGTGCACTGCTGAAGGGGAGCTGCAGACACAGACACCGTTCACTCTGTGTAGGACTTACACTATTCCTACTCAGAGTTTATTAAATATGGGGGAGTAACTATTAAGTTTGTAATATTTAGTAAAC
The DNA here is from genome assembly GCF_019279795.1 of Protopterus annectens. NCBI lineage: Eukaryota > Metazoa > Chordata > Ceratodontiformes > Protopteridae > Protopterus > Protopterus annectens. The sequence continues at coordinate 858,308,221 of NC_056735.1, read as the reverse complement.
AACTTACAATATTTCAGCAACCACTCTAGTTACACGCATAGTGTCAGTAGCATTTTGTTTTTGGAGCTGAGAGCTTTCATATGAAGCTAAGCAGTTCTGTCTGTGCTATTTGGTTGTTGAGGTATTTAGAAAAACATGAAATTCATGACAATATAAATATTACATGAGCAGCAATTAATATCCCTTTACCTGCATTAGACAGAAGTAAAATATCAATACAGTTGTGTTTGCTATTTTGTATACTTTAAGATTAACTATTTTAATACTTTGTATGTGATATGGATTTGGAATTATTAATGCAAATATAAACAAGCAATGTTTGATGCCTAGAGTTATCAGTAGGATGTAACTGCAGAAACACCTTGATGTTGCTCAGCTGTAATGAGCTGATGTGATGATGCATGAGACAGATGTCATCAGCAGGAAATTGTGGTGTGACTTGAAAGTAGCTGCATTCATGGTGATTAAAGAACCTGCAGATCCATGGGAGAGATGTATGACTATTACCTACTTGTCATACTTACAGTTTTATTTAAGTACATTTTGTGGACTTAATTTAACCTTATATTTGACTCTCTGCTTTTTCATTCTTCAACTTAAGTAGAGATTTCCATTGCTTAAATTTTATTCTCCTACATAGATTTTACTCATATCACTTGTTGAGGTATATACTAAATAGAATTCATTCTCTTTTTGTTTCATAATAACTGAAATACATAACTAGTATATATAGGCCTGGAAGCCTGCCCTACCACATATAAATCATATATCTCTATACAAAGCATGTTTCTAATTGTAATCTATAGTTACACTGTTTAATGAACAACTACTTTTTCTCACCTTCTGGGTTTATCTGCACTGCATAATTTGCACTTTGTACTGTTGTTGTATGCCTCTGTTTTGCTTTATATTGTTTATATTTTGATTATGCTTATGTTTTACTGCTATAATGGATGTGGCTAATATGAGCCCATTTTGAATCACATTACTGGTTATCAAACAACAGATATTGAAATATATTTAAAATAGTCAAATATTTGTTGTGTTTATAACACTTTTGCAACAAACTAATGGTTCTCAAGTGAACTAGAGTTAATAAAGTATTTTTTATTTATTTATTTTCATTTGTAGAAAGGTGAACCAGACTACTATAGTCCTTTACAGCCATAGCCTATATACGAAGAAAGAAATATTTATTTATTTATTTATAAGCTTTATTTTTTTCTTTGTTGACTGAATTAGTCCCATTAAGCCTACTGGCCTGTATTCAGGAGAGACCTGAGGTGGTGTTCATACTGACTAGGGGAAACTTGTCCAAATCACTGATGAACTTCCCTTCTCTTTACTGCTGTGAGTAGAACCCATTTTGGAGGAGGACATCCTGTTTCCATTCTAGACATGGAGGAAGCCTGGAGAAATGGGGGGGGGGGTTAGATGGAGAGAGAAGATGATGGTGGGGTGGAAGAAATGAGGGAGAAAGCAAATATTGAGACCAGACAATGTGTGCAGGAGTCTGAGGAAATGTTTCAAAGAAACCTGTTTGATGGAGATGAGTCAGTAAATGATGGATGTATAATTACAACCTTCCAGTTGGGAGGGATGCAATATGATTTACTTAATGAAATGGTGGTGCAGAGTGAGCCAGAAAATAAAGGAAATATTTCTTGGGGTGCATTATGGAGAAAATACAAAAGGAGGATGCAGAGATAATCCTACAGAATAGTGGTGTGATGGAAAAGAAAACATATGCATAAAAAGCAAAAGAAGATAAAAGTGGAATGGTGGAAAAGAACTCAGAAAAAAATGAAAAACAGAAGCATGTGGTAAGGATACAAAGTGAAGAAGGCAAAGAAATGGATAGGTATGAAGTGTAGGACAATGCCATACCTCCTTTGGGTCTAAAAGCATATGAAGTAAGAGTATTTATTTTTATTAACAAAGAGACATTTTGTGAGATTATAACTTAAGACTGTTTTTCAATGGACTATTTTCATGGAGAATATGACAAAAGGAAAGACTGTAAACCATGGAATCTTTACATGATAAAAACATTTAACAGGGAAATAAAAAATAAGATGTATGTACAATTTTGAACAGTGGTAGAAAGAGAGATTTTAAAGGATATTTGAAATGTTTATATAAAGAAATACTGGGCATTGCAAAAGTTTATGATAAAAGGGGTTTATAGACTGGTGGCTGGGATTGTAATATTGTGTTAAAAATAGAAAGAGAAAAAAATATATACATATACCAAGCATGATAAATGTGGAGGGGAATAGGACTGTTGTAAAATACTGGGGACAACTCAAAACATGTTTTTTTTTGTAGGAAAGAAGGACATTTCATAAATAACTGTAATGGAAGAAAATTTTATATTTGTGGGGAAATGGAACATGATGCAAAAATGTGAATTGAAATTTTATAAATATAACAAAATTGGACATTTCTGGATGGATTGCAAACATGAAAATATGAGTAAGGAAAAAGAAAAGAAAGAGAAGAAAATTCACAAACTGAAGACATTTTAGAAATAGTAGAAACAGAAAAACATTAGATGAGAAAGAACAAATAACCAAGAGGACTTGGTGGTATACACTGCTTCATTAAATTTGTAAAAAGTGTTAAAGTGAATAAATGAAAAACATGAGAGACAATAGTAAAGCTGTATAAATATATGTATGATAAATTTTGGGGTACTGTAAAAAAGAGTAAAATAGAAAAACTGTGCATAAATGAAATAAAATGTTGCCAAGAAAAAAAGTTATGAAAAATAAAAAAACTGATGATATAGACAAAGATAGAAAAGTACGGTATATAAATGCAATGATAAAACTTTACTATGTAAAGCCATGGCAAAATTTAACAAATTAAAAAAATTAAAGCTATAAAAATTAGAAGCAAATGGTGCAATCAGGAAGTAGAATGTCAAGATTTTTTGTGGAGACTGGTAATAGATATACTACCAGTAAAAAGAAATATGCCATATAAGATGAAAAGTGATAGAATATGTTTACATTGCCATTAAAGAGAAACTACAGAACATGTGTTTTTGAAATGTAAAAGAGTAAAAAAAACTACGAGAAAACTATGTAAAGAAGATTTATTGAAGATATAAAAGAAATGGATAAAATAAACATGGACAAGTTTAAATATGGCTATTATAAGAATAGAAGCAAAGAATATGTTAAAAGAATAGATAATTTTTATTTTATATTATATGGGTTATATGGAATAAAAGGACAAATGATATGTTTAATGGAAAATGGATATTAGCAACAATATTAAGAAAAATCAGGTGATAGTTATGGAAAAATGCATGGGGGTCTAACAGAGATGAAAATTAGTACAATTGTGTCAACAGATTTATATCTATAGCTAAATATATATATATATATATATATATATATATATATATATATATATATATATACATTCTCACTTGTAAACATTTGTAAATATGTAAATATTTTGCAAATAAGAATTATTTTTGTATGAAACAAAGGATCCCTAGATTTAGATAGATGGTACTGGAGAGCTCCTACAGCAGCAAGGAAGAGGGCTAAGGAAAACTGCACCATGGAAGAAAAGAGAAAAGCTATGTATAGTTTGAGGCAGGAAAATCTGAATTTGGGGAAACATTTGTTCAGTATGGAGCTCAGAATGTAAACAAAGATTCCTGTGTGGTGGATGCTATAAATGAGGTGTATTTAGCTGTCTCCATGGAGAAGGAAGTAAGCAAATAGTGATGCAAATTGCAGAACTGACATCAACAGGGCTTGCAGATAATGTTCTGTTAAAAATAATTGAGCAGGATGATCCGGTGACAGTTCTTTGGTTTCATGGGTTGAGATGGCAGATGCATTTTTTGGAAGTGCTGATGATGTTGCATCATAAAATGCAGCAGTAAAAATGTATGCAGCAGTGCAGAAAGTAAAAGGGGAAAGTAGCAACAAACTGAGAAGGTGTCTAGCTTTGAAGCAGCAGATAATGCAGTAATTAAAACATATACAGTAGTGACAGCAGGCAAAAAAAAAAAAAAGAAAGAAGCAACAAACTGTAAGTAAAACTGTTTTTAAAAAGAAGACCAACAGTGAGCATAAGAACAAAAGGTAACACTGTAATGGAGAGAGAATATGTAGGGGACAATTTGGTATCGCTTCTGTGTTTTAAAGCGCAATAAATTCGGTCTTGTATACATGTAGGGAGAGAGCTTTTGTGATTTAACATTTCAGTCTGAGGGACTGAAGAAATTTCTTGAACTGTGTAACAAAAAAGATATTTATCAATGGAACTTTTTTGTTTTCTGATAGTAACTTAAATGTTAAAAATTTTATTTTGCAGTTTAGAGCTGATGAACTGGAAGAAGATGACATTAAAAAAATGCATGCATGATTTTAGTGAAACTGTTGATAACATTGAGAAAATTAGAGATGAATGAAACTTATGGAATGGAGGGTGGAAGTTAGAAACTGTTTCTGAAATGTGAATAAAAACATGATGTAACACTTGTCAAGTGTTATTTTTGTGGCTGGCCATGGAAGTACATTAAGATATACCAGCCAGCCTAAATCACATTTCTTTTGTGGGGACTTCTCTCATTTAATTAATGATTGTGGCAAGGTACAAATTAATTAGTGTGTGGAGAAAGAACATTCAACAAGGTGTGTGCCTGAATGTAAGTTGTGCAAAAAAAAGGGACACTTTTGGATGTATTGTCAAGAACAAACAGAAAATAATGA